>NC_058128.1:1142500-1305000 GCF_914725855.1 Thunnus albacares | reverse complement strand
AAATACATTTCCCACCCTCTAAACATGAACCTAATCTTAAACTTAAAGCTGCTATAATCAATAATTTTATAGTAATGATGGATCAAATGACGACACACCTCACCTCACTCTGCTGTTTACTATTTACAGCGAGTTTCAGCTCATTGTTTAGCTGCAACTTTACTGTTTTGCAACTGCGAAAAAAATGCATTTAAAAGTCTGTGTGAAGCTTCTATTCAGCTTCATCAGTCTGAGTTAGTCATATCAAGTGGATATCTGACACATTTACAGTCTTTTTAGAATCAAATTCCCTCTTTGTGTTTCCTCGGACAGTGTTTCCCTGTTGAGCTGCAGGTGGAAGTATAGTAACAAAAAGAGGAACTTTGGCACTAAAAAGACTGTAACGTTGAAAGATATCTACTTGATTTGACTCATTTGGACGCTGAAGCTTCATATTAGCTTCAGATAAACTTTGAAATACATTGTAAGGTCATTATGAAGGGACAGGAGGAATGATTACAGCAAGATAAACACTGACGGACGTGATAAACTCTGAACGTTAGCAGCTCTGTGAACTTTATTTACTTTATTTACTTTAAAACTCATCAGTTAGTTTTTTCATCCTTGTTAAACAATAAATCATGAATTTAACCTTTTTGTGATGTTTTACATGTTATGCGACACAAGAACTACGTTTCTTTATTTACACGTCTTATGTGAACACGCGTCATCAGCTGGTCAGGCATATGGAAGCTCAAAGATGGCAGAATAATTTAATTATTTTAGTTTTTATAAGCAACTTAATATTTAACTTTGAAATGTAATCACTGACAGTAATTCTGAAGATTTTCATTATTGATTAATCTGTCGATTATTTTCTTGATCAGTGGATTATTCAGTTTACTGTCATAGAAACTAAAGAAACCAGGAAATATTCACATTTAAGAAGCTGAATCAGAGAATTTGGACTTTTTTGTTAGTTTTCATCTTTTCAATTTCAAGTTTTGTAATTTCAGAAACTTTCTTTTCTTCGTCTTTTTTTGCGTTTTACAAAGTTGAATCAAGAGTTTTGTTTCTTGGATGATACGACAGCAGATCGACACCCGACAGGTCGATTTCTTTCAGTTTTAATTGATCGTCGTGGTAACTGATGTCTCAACTTTTCATCTCTTCTTTTAGTCTCTTAATTAGAGATCCTGAGTCGAACTTCAGATCTGAAAATTTGGGGCAGCAGGTTTGTCGTCTGACTTAATCTGACTCTTTGGTTTTTTTGGCCGTTTACCTGCAGAACCAACAACATTCCCATCAGCCTCAGCTGTACTCTGCGTTTAGTGCTAATTAGCAAATATTAGCTTGAATATTTTAGTAAATGTAATGTGTTGTTTGCTCCGTTGTGGTTGTCTTTGTGGAGCAGAGATGTTGTTATGAAGCCTCAGCAGAGTGTGAAGATGTTTCTCCTCTTCCTCTCAGTCCAACACCCGTCATAAGGTCCTGGTGATGGAGTATTGTCCCTGCGGGAGCCTCTACACAGTCTTAGAGGAGTCGTCCAACGCCTACGGACTCCCCGAGGACGAGTTCCTCATAGTCCTGCACGATGTGGGTGAGGAACAGCTACCACCTTTTAAAAAAAAACAACCTCAAGATCCTCAAGTTTGGTTGCATCAAATATCTGGTTTTAATTGTTATTCTCTAATTAATTATCTTTGCTTCTACTTCGACGTTTTTTTTTATAACTTTTTGGGATATATGTGTGTGTGAAACACTTCAGTGGCAGGTATGAACCACCTGAGAGAGTACGGCATCGTTCATCGAGACATCAAACCGGGAAACATCATGCGGGTGATCGGAGAGGACGGACGCTCTGTCTATAAGCTGACGGACTTTGGAGCCGCCAGAGAGCTGGAGGACGACGAGCAGTTCGTGTCTCTGTACGGCACCGAGGAATATCTGGTGAGGAGACGAAATAAAGCAACTTCAGTTATTAGTTTCATGTTTGGACGACTTTCTGTTTTACTTTCCAGTTTCTGGCTGCGCTGCAGGATTTCATTGTTTAGTTTTATGCTGAATGTCTTTTGTGTTTTTCTTTTAACATCTTGGAACCATGTTGGGAAAAAGACACACAGATTTAAGGGCCATTAATACATAAAGTAAAAAATAAACCTGCAGAAAATGTTGTCAAAGAATAGTTTCATTTGAATAAAATTGAGATACAAGAAGAAGAAACAGGAGCTGAAATTATATCTCAGATTAATACTGGAGTCAATCTGCTGCTGATGAAATTATGAAGTTCCTGTTTCTGTTCAGAAGCTTCTTCCTGTTCTGATTGGTTCAGAGGTTTTACAGCTAAAGCTGCAGGTGATGCTAAATAATATTATTGTGTCTTAATTAAACGCAGCTTGTTGACGACGTCGACGTGTCCAGATGAGAGAAAATGAGAGACGTGATAAAATCATATTTTGATGTGGAGGTTATTATATTTTATTTAAATTGTGGTGATGGTAAAGCTGTCAATCAATTTAAAAAAGATCAACTAATTAATTGCACAGTTTGCTGTGTTTAATCACTATTAATCACTTTTTTCTTCTTAATATTGAAGCTTATAATAATCACAGAATTAATGTAGAATCAACATCAAGGAAGTAAAGTTAAATATTATTGTTTAAAAGCATCTTTTTAACTTTGAACTACAGATTCCCAATTAAACCATCAAGCCCATTAAAATTCATCAATATCAGCTTAGAAGGCAATAATTTCTATCTATGTATTAATATAAATGATCATTAACAACAATAAATGTTCAAGAGCCAGTTGAATTAAACAAGATTCACAATAATCCTGCAAATATGAAAGAAGAAGAAGAAGAAGGAAAGATTGAGATGAAGACAGTTGATTAATCCTCGTTAAGATTTAATTGAACTTCCTGTGACGTCATGGTTGATACCAGCTGATCCTCCGGGTCGTTTAGTTCATTATGACATCAGGACCTTCGTTAGCTTTCAGACTGAGCTCACTACAGTAATGTGTTAATTAAATATTTCAGATTAATTTAAATATTAATGTGTTTAGTTTGTATGTTGAACGTCTTGTTTTCACTTGTGATTGTTTGTTTTTGTGTCTGTAATCCATAAATAATTCATACGATAATTCTCGTGATATACTAATAATGTCAGTTATTGCCCTAAACACACGTTCACATGAGTCTGTTACTGTTATTGTGACATTTAATGTTCCCTAAACCTCCACTTCCTCCAGTTTACCGTCGACGTTTTAAAACTCTTCAACTATTAAAAAGTGAACTGAGAGGACATTTTGAGGAAACGTTTGTCTCTCGGTGTGAAAGTGTCCACCCGTGAAGCAGAGTCACTCTTCTTCGTGTGTTTTCCTGCAGCATCCCGACATGTACGAGCGCGCCGTGTTGAGGAAGGACCACCAGAAGAAATACGGCGCCACGGTGGATCTGTGGAGCATCGGCGTCACGTTCTACCACGCCGCCACCGGCAGCCTCCCCTTCAGACCGTTCGAAGGGCCGCGCAGGAACAAGGAAGTCATGTGAGAGAAGCTTGTGTGTGTTGTGAAGCTTAGCGGCGTTCTGAGGAGATCGATCCTCCGACCTGACGTTAACCTGACTGAGACGCTTGTTCCTCTTTCAGGTATAAAATCATCACAGAGAAGCCGTCGGGGACGATCTCAGGTCACCAGAAGTGTGAGAACGGGAAGATCGAGTGGAGCACAGAGATGCCAGTTTCCTGCAGCCTGTCCAAGTATGACTCACCTCCAGCTGACTGCTGCACTTCAGCATGTTAGAAACACACTGCAGAGCTTTGTCTGGCTGCAACTAATCATTATTTCCTCTATAAAATATCAGGAAACAGTTATAATTTCTTATAGTCTAAATGTCTTGTCAGTCCAAAGTCCAAATATATTCAGTTTGACACAGAAAAGCTTCAAATTGTCACATTTGAGAAGCAAATTTTTGTGCATTTAAAAAATGACGATTATTTTATTACCAAAACAGCAGCCGAGTAATTTAGTGTGTTTACATTCAGAGCTTCACTCAGATGTGTTTTTGTTGTTTAATGTCTTTTAAGTTCAGAAAAATGTTGCCGTTTATTTTCATTTAACAGGATTCAGAGTCCTGAACATGATCTCTCTTTTTACTTTATTCAACTGTTATCTGAAGTCATTTTTGAGGTTGTAAACGTCATAAAATGACTTATAAAATAAATCTATAGTAAAGCTAAGAACAAATATAATTAAATCAGTATCGGATCCATATACCTGTCAGTGCAGCTGTGTTACTTCCTGTTTCAGGGGTCTCCAGAGCCTCCTGACTCCGGTGCTCGCCAACATCCTGGAGGCCGACCAGGAGAAGTGTTGGGGCTTCGACCAGTTCTTCGCCGAGACCAACGACATCCTGCACCGCACCGTCGTCTACGTGTTCAGCCTGCAGCAGGCCACGCTGCACCACGTCTACATCCACGAGTACAACACGTAAGCGCCGCGCCTCGTCCTCCTCTTCTCCTTCCTCTGGTTCCAGCTTCTTAAATTAATATTTGCTGGTTTCTTTAGTTTCTATGACAGTAAACTGAAGACGTTCGACGTTCTTCTTGCGTCCACAGGGCGGCGCTGTTCCAGGAGCTGCTGTCCCGCAGGACCAGCATCCCGCTGCACAACCAGGAGCTGCTGTATGAGGGCCGCCGCCTGGTCCTCGACCCCAACCGCCAGGCCAAGACCTTCCCCAAGACCTCCAGAGACAACCCCATCATGCTGGTCAGCCGCGAGTCCGTCGCCACGGTCGGACTGATCTTTGAAGACCGTACGTCGTGCAGCTCAGTGATTAAAAAAACACATAAAACAGCCTGAACACGTTGACGTTTCAATGTGATTTTTGTTTTTGTCTTCACAGCCAGTCCTCCTAAAGTCCAGCCTCGCTACGACCTCGACCTGGACGCCAGCTACGCAAAGGTAAAAACAGACGCCAAGTCTCATAACAGGAGAACTTAATGTAGACAGTTGGGGTTTAATTTTAGTAAAGTTACACACATAGATAATAAAAGTAGTCGTTAGTTGCTGCTCTAAGATGTAGTTTAGTTGTGAGGATGATGAGAAACTGTCATATTTATTAACGTCTGACTCTCCTGTTGTTGTTGTTGTTATTGTTCAGACTTTTGCAGGTGACGTGGGACATTTGTGGAAAACGTCAGAGTCTCTGCTGGTTTATCAGGAACTGGTGCGAAAAGGAGTTCGTGGTTTAATGTGAGTTGACATCAGACGCTCTGAGTGTTTGTTAACGAGGTGAAAAGTGAATAAAAAACGATCCTGCAGGCAGAAGCTCGAATGACTCAGAGAGCAGATCTGTTCGGATGTGGTTCACTTCCTGTTTGTCTCCAGTTATATAAACATCGTTTTTCCTTTTCACTGACTGGAAGGAAAAATCCTGAAGCCAAACAAAATGATGAATTATTTAGGATAAAGTATCCTGCTTGTCCTCTTTTGCACTTTAACTTCATCATGTTTTCAGTAACTAAACATTTTAACTTTTCACACAAGCATTTGTACATCTTCAGTCCTAGTTAGTGTATATAATTAACCTTTAATTGAATTTGTTTCTTTGACCTTTTTTACCTCTTTGTTTTTGTATTTTGATTAATTTAACTCTGTAAGGTTTTCCTCCGTATGGTGGCCATTTTAGGACATTTCAGACTCAGCGCTACACTGAACTTTGAGCTTTAGATTCATGTTAGCATGTCGACACGTTAACAAACATCTGATGCTGACAAACTGATATTTATCACACAATATTATATTTGTTGTCATGTTAATTTTATTTATTCAGCCCAAAATCACAAATATGCCTCAAAGAGCTCTACTGTTGCATGTTAGCATGTTGAGGTAACAGTTAGCATTCATTTAGCGTCCAACTCAGTTTCACTGCTGCGTGTTGTACAGTATATTATATGTAACATATATACAGGTTCATTTAAAATAAATACATTTAAATAAGTGTTTGAAACTTAATCACACCGAATGATGAACTGAGTCACTGCTACTCTGCTAAGCTAGGCTACGTTTAGCTGTTTATGTAGCTACGTCCTGTAAAAGAAAACTGAATAACAGGTTATCATTTGATGTATTTCTTCAATATATCATACATGTTTCAGACAGTGTTTCAGTTCAGTTTAGTGTTAGTTTGTGTGTGCTGTGTCTATTCTAAACTTAGTTCTTTGCTGTGTAAGATGAGGCAGTTGTGTGTCTAACAGTTAAGTTTATTCTGTTATACCTTTACCTGAGCCAGTGATAAGATAAACTGTAGTTATGTAGATGTTTATGTGTAAAACTGATCAGCTTTAGAGGATAGTGTGGTTTGTCCTTAATTTAATATAGTAGTAATGTTATTTAGTGATGTTACTTGGTGCTTATGTACTGTCATATATGGTCGTGAAGAAAGTCTGTTCCTAGGTTAGCTGAACTTTTGACTCATGTTTCTATCTGAGGGTTGCTGACCTGTAAGGTTAGTAAACAGATGTCTTAAATTCTGTACGAGCAGTATTTAAGGGACTGGTTAACCTTTCAGACAAAGAAAAGATAGCTAGGTGGTATCTTTGTCTCCAGAACTATGATGCATTATACTTCTGATTGTATTATTTGATTACATTATTTCATAACCTGACAATGCTCTCTTTGTGTGTTTATTGAGTCATCAGCAATTTCCCATTACAGTCCTTATTTATGTTGGAACTGAATCAAGATGTTCGTTCATCAAAATTAAAATTTTTTTTTTTTTACAGGATTCACAGGTTAAGAACTGTGCCTTTTGGTTTTGTGTGTTTGTGTTAATGTGTTAATGATCGTATCTGTGTATTGATCAGTGAGCTGATGAAGGAGGACTACAGCGAGATTCTGCACAAGAAGTCAGAGGTTTTCCATCTGTGTAACTACTGCACACAGATCCTGGAGAAAACCGAACAGCTGTGAGTCGCTCACACACACACACACACACACGAACCCACAACAACAACACCATCACAGTGTGAAGCAGAGACTGATATCACATGACTGATGTCACATGATCTCCTGCGCAGGTTTGAGGTGCTGATGCAGGCGAACATGCTGTCGTCAGAATACGACGAGATCTCAGACATGCACAAGAAAGTTCTCAGAGTGAGTCCGTGTTCATCTGTTTACAGTAGAGCTGCATCGACTAATCAATTAATCAATCGGCAACTATTCCCATAATTGATTTGAGTCATTTTTTTAAAGAAAAAGTCCAAATTCTCTGATTGCAGCCTCTTAAATGTGGATATTTTCTGGTTTCTTCAGTCATCTTGGAGTCTTGTGTGTTTCTGTGCAGATCTCCGGCTCGTTGGAGCCCATCGAACGAACAACACAAGACATCAAGAGTAAATTTCTTCCCGGAAACCTGCTGACTGACGGCTGGACGCAGCAAGTGGGAACTCACCCCGAGGACAGGAAGTAAGACTGTGTGTGTGTGTTTACACGAAGGCAGCAGTAGTATTTCCATGTGATGCTACTTTCTACATTTCAGAGGGAAATATTGTACTTTCTACTCCACTACATTTATTTGACAGCTTTAGTTACTTTTCAGATGAAGATTTGACACAATGGATAATATAACAAGCTTTTAAAATACAACACATTGTTAAAGATGAAACCAGTGGTTTCCAACCTTTTTGTCTTTTGACGTCTTACAAAAAGCAGTGTGTAGTCGGGGTCACATTTCACATGTCTATGAGTTGTTAACAGCTCCACCAAATAGTGATTTTTCCCTCTAAACTTCTCACATGCTTTCATTTCAATAAATGTTCAAATGATCCAATATTTCAGCAAAAATCAAAGATTAGAGAAAAAGTCCAAAAACTGAAAACAGATTTGTGTATCAGAACTTTGTTTTTTCTTCTTTCCTCTCCCATTAATCATCTCACCACCCCTCAGATTTATCTGCTGACCCTTTGGAGGGGCCCGACCCCTAGGTTGGGAACCACTGGACTAAACTAGCTAACTGTATATAAAGTAGTGTAAACTAGCTCCACCTCCAGCAGCTACAACAGTAACATGCTGCTCTAACACTGATGCTTCACTATTAATAATCTAATGATGTCATATATAATAATATATCAGTCAGAGGGACCAAACCACTACTTTTACTGCAATACTTTAACTACATCAAGCTCATAATACTTATGTACTTTTACTGCAATACTTTAACTACATCAAGCTCATAATACTTATGTACTTTTACTGCAATACTTTAACTACATCAAGCTCATAATACTTATGTACTTTTACTGCAATACTTTAACTACATCAAGCTCATAATACTTATGTACTTTTACTGCAATACTTTAACTACATCAAGCTCATAATACTTATGTACTTTTACTGCAAGACTTTAACTACATCAAGCTCATAATACTTATGTACTTTTACTGCAATACTTTAACTACATCAAGCTCATAATACTTATGTACTTTTACTGCAATACTTTAACTACATCAAGCTCATAATACTTATGTACTTTTACTGCAATACTTTAACTACATCAAGCTCATAATACTTATGTACTTTTACTGCAATACTTTAACTACATCAAGCTCATAATACTTATGTACTTTTACTGCAATACTTTAACTACATCAAGCTCATAATACTTATGTACTTTTACTGCAATACTTTAACTACATCAAGCTCATAATACTTATGTACTTTTACTGCAATACTTTAACTACATCAAGCTCATAATACTTATGTACTTTTACTGCAGGAGGGTTTTTCTTGCAGGACTTTTACTTGTAATGGAGTATTTTTTTTACTAACAGTAATGTGATGCGTTTATGTGATGATCAGTGTTTCACCATCAGTTTCTCTCTGCAGTGTGGAGAAAATCAAAGTGCTGCTGGACGCCATCACAGCGATCTACCAGCAGTTCAAGAAGGACAAAGCAGAGCGACGTGAGTTGATGATCCTGTTGACGAGAGTTTATGAACAAAATATAGTATGTTAGAGGAGAAATAAGCACAGAGATGCAGCTTCAACCAGGAGTTATTTTATTATATTATATCATTAATTTATTTATTAAATAACCAAAATCATCATCTGGTATGTTCTCAGGTGGGACACCAAGAATAAAAAGTGCTGCATTCAGAGTCAAAGTGAACACCGACACTGTAGGAGTTTTGAGCAGTTTCTAAATACATAAAGTACCAGTCAAAAGTTTGAACTCGGACTGAACAATTAATTGAAATTTTATCATTACAATATGGCCGACTGCAATTTTCAAATGACAGGAGGCACAATGTTTGTTAGAGGCGACTTACACGTCATATTCTACAGACTGAAGGAAACATCTTCCCCGCAATAATCACAACATAATTATTTTAATATGTTTTCAATGATAATGAGAATAATGATGTAAGAACGATCATTCCCTCTAATATCATATCACAGTTGTAATATCAGTCAGAATAATCACAATTAGATATTTTTCCAAACCGTTCAGCTGTAGTTTAAACACATTTTCTCTTCACTTGAATGAAAGAGTTGTAGTAGTGTATGCAGCTCAATAACAGCATCTACAGCTGTGAACAGACGATAGATATCCTCCTCATGGAGCCGATCAATCACACAGATATCTCTGAATGTCTGATATGAACAGCAGGCTGTATTAGATCTCGTCCATATAAACAGTAACGACAGCAGCAGCGTCGGTTTTATGCGTCTGGCTCCTGGAGTTTCTGAAGATAATGTTGTAAAAACATAAACAAAAGTTGTGTTAAATTCTTTATAAAGTTGAATATGTTGATCTATCTAGTGATGCACGATATTATCAGCACGTCATCGGTATCGGCTGAAATGAATTCTGCCTGCTGATTATGAGAGGCCGATATGTCGCCTTCTCCTCCGCCGCCTGACTGTGTTTCCCTCCGCGGACTGTTTCATCCTGACGGTCCCGGTGTTTCCTCCGCAGGCTGCACTTCACTCAGCTGCCCGTCAGACCTGCTGCTGCTAGCGGAGGCTAGCTGGCTGTGCTTCCCTCCGGTCATGCTGCGGCTAACGCTCCGCTAGCCTCTCAGCTAACGTTAGCCTCTCGGCTCTCCGTGTGGATTCAACCGGAGCACCGAGCCCCGGTTTGTTGTTCAGGTTAAAGTGGGAAGAAGCAGCTGAGTGAAGTGCAGCCTGCAGAGGAAACACCGGGACCGTCACGATGAAACAGTCCGTTGAGGAGCTGCTGAGTTCGGCTGCACAGATAGGAAACACCTCAGCTGACAGGATGTACCACTCTGTTTGGGGGGGAAAAAACTTCTTTTTGGTTTATAACGGTGGTTGTCAACCAGCGTATTAGGTGCATTACCGCCACCTTCTGCTCCGGAGTGTGGACCAGAGATTAAATCCTGCACATTAATCCTGTCTGTCTAATGAACTCAATGAAAACTCTACTGCTGCTCCCACTTGGCAGGTTCATTAAAGTTTTAATGCTGAGCTCCTGAACTCCAGTCTTCCTCAGTTCTTCCTTCATATATTGTCTTTCTTGATCATATTTATTATAATCTATGCTTGCATGTATAATAGTCTCCTCAACCAGCTGGAATAAAAATATGTTCATATATCAGCATATCGGATATCGGCAAAAAATCCAATATGGTGCATCCCTACTTCTATCTAATATATTTAATGTTTATTTATTTCATTCTAGTAGTTGTTAGTTTTTCATGAATGAAACTAATCTCTGATGTTCTGTGTTCAGGTCTGCCGTACAACGAGGAGCAGATCCACAAGTTTGACAAGTACGTTCAGATTGTTTTCAGCAGATATCAGTGAGTCTGATCTGTCAGGTTTGACCCTCAGTAACCTGCGTTTGTTTGTTTGTTTGTTTGTTTGTTTGTTTGTTTGTTGTTGCTCTGACAGACAGAAGCTGGTCCTTCATGCCAGTAAAGCCAGATCTTTGTTCACAGAGGAGTGCGCCATGAAATACCGTCTCTTCATCTCCAAGAGCGAGGAGTGGATGAGGTAACAGGAAGTGTTGATCAGGAAGTGTTCGCTGATAAACCTCTCGGTTGCTTAGCGACCGTGTGAACAGTGAACAGTGTGTTGAAGCATCGTGTGTGTGTGTGTGTGTGTGTGTGTTTGCAGGAAGGTTCATCACGTGAGGAAGCAGCTGCTCAGTCTCTCCGGTCAGCTGATCAACATCGAGAAGGAGGTGACGATGCTGATGGAGCGAGCCATCAAGGTAAACAACAACAAACAAACACAACAAACCTCCAACATTCATTTTATCGTTTTGTTTTGTATTTATTGCAGCAGATAAAGCTGAAAGTTCAAAGATTTAACAGTAACGTGTATTTACTACATGATAGAAATGTAGTTTTAAAGTTTTATAGTTCTTGAATCTTTCTGCTGGATCAGGATCATCCTGAGTATCAAAGGTTTCTTAATCCTACTAAAAGGTTTGATCCGGATCAAAACCAAGACCGGATTAAATGAACTAATCCGTTTCCAGAATCCTTTTTTTTTTCTTTTGAACAAGATTTGATCCAATCTGACAGCTGAACAGCTGATTGATCAGAACCAGATGCTGTTCCAGGACTGACCTGTAGGAGGTGCTGCTGGTCCTGGATCAGCTGGTCCTGGATCAGCTAGTCCTGGATCAGCTGGTCCTGGTTCAGCTGGTCCTGGATCAGCTAGTCCTGGTTCAGCTGGTCCTGGTTCAGCTGGTCCTGGTTCAGCTGGTCCTGGATCCTGAAGTTGTTGTTGCTAATTAGAAACTGTGCTTCCAGCTGCAGGAACAGCTGCCTCAGAAGGTTCTTCCTCTGGTGTCGAGCGGGATGAAACCTCAGGCCTACCTGAGTCAGAACACGCTGGTGGAGATGACGCTGGGGTAAGACTCCTCTTCATCATCATCATCATCATCAAACCTGCCAGACTGCTTTCAGGAAATTAAAAATAGATGTTTTACATAATTAAACACTATTAAATTAGATAAATGAACAGCTGAGTTTTATACAGTAAAAACTAAACGTACAGATGTGTATCTACAGCTGCTACTAACGATTATTTTCATTATCATTTAATTTGTCAAGTCAAATTTATTTATATAGCACATTTCATACAGCAGGCGTAAACTCAGTGTGCTTAAAAACAAGTAAAGATCATACATAACAAATATATTACAGTAACATTACATATATAAAATAAATAAGATAGAACATATGATGTTACATAAATAAAAACATATAAGACAGTATAAATATATATATATATATATCATTATCATTGTTAAAAGCAATAACAATAATAATACTGTTTCTAAAAAGAAGGTTTCACCCATAAACCAAACTAAAAGATGTTTTTAGTTTGCTGTTAAAGGAAGACACTGTTGTAACAGAGCTGAGTAGGAGCATCATGGCTGAAGGCACCATGAGCTGCTGTAGTATTTATTCTAGGATGGTGAGGAGACCTTTTATTTGATGATCTCAGGGGTCCATCTGGTGTGTATTCAGAGAGCATGTCAGCAGCGTAGGTGGGAGCCGTTCATAGCTTTAAAAACCATAAGAAGTATTTTAAATTCAATTCTTTGCTCTACTGGGAACCAGTGAAGAGATTAAAACAGGAGTGATGGTTAATACTGGCTGCAGCGTTCTGGAGTTTATGAAGCGTTTGCTTTGTCAGTCCAGCGTTACAACAGTCTAGTCAACTGGAAATTAATACATGACATGTCAGTTAATTAAAACAAATGTCTTGTTTTATCTACAACTCAAAGATCTTCAGTTTACTGTCACAGAGACTAAATAAACCAGTAAATATTCATATTTAACAAGCTGCAATCAGAGAAATTTAGTATCAACTGATGGATTAATTGTTGCAGCTTTAAATATTTTCCTCATAAAAAATGACTCAAAATGATGAATCAGAGTAGTTGCTGATTAATTTAATAGTTAATGGTCACAGTTTCAAATGTTCAGACTTTAATGAGTGTCGACGTTACTCTGATGTTTGATTAATGAACGTCAACATGTTGTTGTTGTTGTTGTTGTTGTTGTTGTTGTTTTTCCAGGATGAAGAAACTGAAGGAGGAGATGGAGGGAGTGGTGAAAGAGCTGGCAGAGAACAACCACTTCTTAGAGAGGTCAGTGTGTGTTTTTACTGGAAACCAGTAGAAACCAGTCAGATCCATGTATGTTAGCTTAGCTTAGCTTAGCACAAACACTGGAAGCAGGGGGAAACTGTTAAAATATCACTGAATCCACATGACAAATAAAATGTAAATGTTACATTAAAGCAAACATTTTTAATTACTTTGATAAATTCATGAGGAGATTTTTAAGAGTGAAACACAAATAGCATCGATTCAACCAGACGGAAGAATTAATGGCTTTTCTTTAAGGTATAAATGGGCTAAATGAAGATATTTTTCCTCATAATTTAAGGGACTTAACTCCTTTACAGCTGATCAAATATCAGCAAAATGAATTTTCATGCTAATTGAAACATTTAAGCCATTAATTATTCATTTATAAATCTAAATTTGGGTTCAACCCTGTAACATTTACCTGGTAACAGTCATCAACCACAACTGAAAAATTAACTCATTTAAAGGTAAAAGTTCATATTGATACATTTTTTTAGACCTTAAACGCACAACATGGCGTCTCAATCAAAACAACAACAACAGACGGAGTGTGATGACGGTGTGAAGTAGCAAGGGATCATGGGAGTTGTTGTCTTCGTTGTTAAATAAGCAGCTTCAGCGGGATAGGATTACTCCAGTGTTCATCATTCGCAGAGGTCTCCTCCTCTCCAGAACAAACGGACCCGGAGATTAAAATCATTAAAATATTAATTAAAGCCGTTTTACCTAAAAAAAAAAATCAATATTTCTCCGATGATGTTTGGTGACCACCGGACTTCCTGGAGGGGCTGTTAGCCGAGCTGCTGCTAACGTTTGTCCAGTTTATTTCTCTGATAACTTAAGATCCAGACGTCCAATGACTAAAATCCTTCTTCCGGCTAAAAGATATAGTTAAAAACCACCTAAATTTATCATGAAAATGTGTCTTAAAACTGAATAAAAGTCCGTTTATAACAGTTTGTGTGGAACAACCACAACGCCGATGTATTATCTTGTATGTGTGTAAGTTACTCTTTGGTAGACGCCATTGTAGCGGACAAACACAGCGCCGCCGTATGCATCTGGTGCGTGTTTACTCTTTGGTAGAGGAGGTATGACGCCATCGACAGGCGACCAAATGAAACGGTCCGTTACTTTGATTAAATTACAGATTTCTCTGAGTTTGAACATTGTTGGAAACATTTGGGATAATGTAAGTACACAACTCAACAACATATATAACACAGGTCTAGTTGTTTTTACACATTTTAATGTGGAATAATTACATATATCTTTTAACCGGAAGAAGGATTTTAGTTGGTTATTTAACAACGAAGACAACAACTCCCATGATCCCTTGCTGCTTCACACCGTCATCACACTCTGTCTGTTGTTATTGTTTTGATTGAGACGCCTAGCGGCTGAAACTACATATTGTACGTTTAAGGGTAAATTAATTGTACTTAAGTGAAAAGTTCAGGACTTTTTTACTCTTGTTTGTCTGCACCTGTTCAATAAACATGTAAATCAGACTTGCAGTTGTTTGAAGGTGGATTAGTTTCTCCAGGCTGCTTCTAGTCTTTGTGCTAAGCTAGCCGAGCGGCTAAAACAAGAAACTGCTCCTTTAAACCGTTCAGAGGATGTGAAACGTTAACATGTGACGTCTCTCCTGCAGATTCGGCACGTTGACGCTGGACGGCGGTTTGAGGGGTTAAAGACGTCGACAGAATCGGAGACTTCTGAAGGTTTCTGGCTCGTTGTACATATTCTGTGTTTATCCTGTAAATATTGTCAGAATGTAAGATGGAGCTTTTTGTATGATTCTGTCAGTTGGACCTGTTAATGAACGCATTAGAAACAGCTTCAGACGCTTTAAACGCTTCAAGATATTTTTACCTGATGACCAGTGAAGGAACACAGAGCTGTGAGCAACAAGACTGCCTTAAAAAATACCTTAAATTAATCTTTAATATTCCCCGAAAACACAACACTTTCATCTACATCAAGGTCTAAACCCTTTAATTAACAAGTACATTTTAAAGGATACATGACTTCCCCCTTAATTGACATATTGATTTAAAAAATATAATATTTGACAAATCCGTTAATGGGGAGTTTAAGTTGTTATTAAGGTGAAGGGATTTTGGTTTAAACTACTGCAAAGTAATGATATTTTATCTTATTGTGATATTTAAAAGGTTTGTCCAGATAGTTTGTTATATTTGAAGAGGTTTTTAATGGATTGTCTGCAGGGATTAAAAGGTTTTTAAAGGTGTTCAAACTATTTAAAATCTACCAAATAACGTTACACGTGTCCATTAATTTTTACTTTAAAAATGATTTAAAAAATTGATACCAAATTCAGAGGTTCATCACAAATGCGGTTAAGTAATGGAGTAAAGATATAATACATAATATTATTAATGGATAATACAGAGCTTAAAGTTCTCAGGCTCATAAACTTTGTCTTTCTTTAATCCCTGATATTAAATGAAGGGTTTTAATGAGTTTTCTTAATGATTTAAAGGCTGAAAACTCATTCAAAACTTGGGTTAACGTGAAATTTATCACTTAGTTTTCTTCTTAATTGTAAATTAAGGGATGGTTTATACATTATACGGGTCTATAAACCTCTGACCAGACCTTTCAACTATGCCTCAATATATTATAATTATTCAATTTATCCATTAATTAAACCCAAATTTGTGGTGAACTTCCTGGATTCTCACCTATATGGAAAAGTTAAAAAACTTTGCAGGACTTTTACTTGAATCAACAATCAATTAACATATCAATTAATTTAACCAAAATGATTGAGAATGAGATTAGAGTGTTTGGTGTGTTTTCAGGGATAAATTAAGGATCATTAACGGGTATTTTAAGTGGTTGGACTGTAATATATTTAGAGGTGTTTGATGGATTTTCAGCATGGATTTAAGTTTTTTTTTTTTTTAAAGCATCAAAAAACCCCTTAAAATTTAAAAAGTAACATCACAGGTACCACTTAATTTGTACCTTAAATTTAAATTAAATAAATGTTTCAGTTCATTTAAAATATATTTTAAGGATAAAACCTGCAGGGATGGCTTTCATGTTATTTAGTTAACCTTTAAAAATCCCTTAAATTGGCAGATAATCCATCAAAAATACCTTAATATGATACAATCCATTTCATTTTTCCATTAATTAATGCCCTAAAATGGCATTAAGGGCACCAGAAGTCACAGTTAATGGGTAAATTAATGGAAATTTAAAGTACAAAGTTAAGTGCTCATTACATTTGATTATTTAATGTTCTTGGAGACCTATCATGATAATAAACATCATCAGTTTTTTTTTTCTCTGTTTGCTCGTTATGTATTTTTTCTGGACAGTAAGTCAGAGTTCAGGCATTTGTAACATGCAGAAAGCCCCCCCCCCGATCATGAATAAAGGATCTAAATAAATCAGCTCATCTTCATCTTTGTCTCGTTAGATGTTCTGTTCGGTCAGTAATCAGCATTCAAAATGATCAATGACTGTAGACTGTACATAAATAAATACCTTATCAAAGATGCTGCTGCCTCAGTGTGTCACTGTTTCATGTGGTAAATAACCTAAAGGGTCAGTTGGTGTCTGTCAAAGCCCTTAAAGTTTACTTCATCGTATGAAAACTGTGAATTTTTACCTTCAGTTGAGAAATACGATCCATCGTCGTCGTCGTTGTTGTCGTTGTGGACTGGAAAGTCGTTGTTGTGGACTGGAAAGTCGTTGTTCGGTCACCAGTAACTGTCTGTGCAAGAAACCACAGAAGAAGACAAGTTTATTCTTTGTACACTGGAGTGTCTGCATATCTATTCTGGTCTGAAATAAAGAAAATCACTATTAGTCGTCCGATCCGGACAGAAAAAAGGTCACAAACTGCTTTTTACTCAACAATACAAATTAACCGACGTAACTGTTAAGACAATGTTTACATCTTTGAAAATATCAATCAACAGATCAACAAATGTCTTATTTCATACTGTGCATTTAGTATTAGATGATTTTGACAGACTATCATAGATTTTGAACACGAGTCCAAATTTTGACTTTTTGTTCAAAATTATGATTTTCTTATAAATTCAACATTTTGATTTAGTATCATAATTTTAACAGTTTACCGATTTCTTAAATAAAGATGAGAGACAGAATTTCAACATACATTTAACTAAATATCTCATGTTTACGTTTTAAAAACAAATTAATATGTGTGCATAACAAATAAAAAAATAGTACCTTGTAACTTGACAAAGTATCTCATATTATCAGACAATAATTTAAAATTATGAGATACCAAATTGAAATTATGACACAGTAAGTAAAAAGTTTAACATAAACAAGATTACTAAATCGACATGACAAATGAAAAACACAAAATCAAAAGGTTTTAATTCTGACATAAGTGTGTGTGTCTGTCATAGGCTACTTTTGGGGACAAATTTCAGACTAAAGACCAGTTAACTGGAGACGGCTTTTCCAACTGGGGACAAAAGTTGTGTTCCCAGTTGGGAAGCAGCTGTTTTTTGGGTCAGTGGTTTAAGGTTAGGGTTAAGGTAAGTCTCCAGGAAATTAATGTAAATCTATGTAAACGTGTGTGTGCTCGTGTGAGAATATTTTTATTTTTATTATTCTAACTTTTCAGATTTTTTTTTTTTTGAAGCTGAAATGGGCTTCCATACATTTAGGGTTTCATCACCAATCACACTGACATGACAAATCAAAATTTGTAAAATTACATAATTTAAAATATGAAATATTAAAAAGTATACTTTAGTATAGTATAGTATATTTTTACTTCCTCTGATAAATGATTTACAAAGATTATGAGATACTAAGTCAGTTTTGACTTTTTAAGTGAAATTAGTTTTGATTCATCTCATTTTGAATCAATAAATCAAAATTTCACAGTATCGTCACTTAAAAATACATAAAATATTAAGTACAAAAAAGTAAAAAATTTGTACTTAGTTGGATAAATTTAGGATTTACTCATTAAAGATTTTGCCATACTGAGTCAAAATTTTGACTTTATAAGTAAAATTAATTTTGACTCGTCTCATTTGTAATGAATTAGTCAAAATTTAATTTAGTAATTTTGACATACAATGAGTATTTTTATTTTATCATTCCAAACCCTTCAGTCATTTTCTTTTTTTTTTTTTTCTTGGCAATGATGGGCTTCCATACATTTAGGGTTATTATTACATGGTACTAATATGAATGTAATTCACACTGGAATACATCATTAAAAGCAGACTCACTGATGTTAAAGCAGGTTTGTGGTGAGTTTGTTGTAAAAATAACAGTGTTTGTTGTCTCTTCTCTCAGCCACACTTCCCTCTCTCTCCTCCTCTGTCTCCCTCCCATCCTCACCATTGTTGGTTTCCCATAGCGACCGGCCTGTTGGAAAATCACTGTCTCCTCAGTGCTGTGGTTGCCATGGTGATATGCTGCGACAGCAAACCCCCGTCAGCATCAGACCAATAATTGTAGATGGACGGCATCATTTCCTTTTATAGAGCGGACGTGTTGCGGCCCTGCGCGGCGTTGAAGGTCGACGGGCAAAAATTAAATCATCTCACCAGCAGAGTCGCATGAAGGTGGACAAGATGGATGAATTATTATCAGCCTGTTAGTGAACAAAAACAAAGTGACTGACCTGTGATGACGTCATGGTGGTGATGATGATGATGATGAGGATGAAGATCTTAGTGAAGAGGGTCCTGAGATGATCTGGAGCCGAGCACCCGGATGACCCTGAAACAAAAAAACAATAACAACGAGTTTTATGAACAGACTGTTTTTATAGATACTCAGAGCAGGACATGGACAGCTGTAGTCTCTCTAGCGCCCCCATGAGGCTGAAACCAGCTGTGGAAAGTAACTCAGTACATAAACATAATATACACATAAATACAATTTTGAGATACTTTACTTCAGTATTTCTGTTTTAGTTTCAGAGGGAAATATTGAACTTTTTACTCAACTACAAGCTACTAACTGTATTTCAGATCAATATTTTATACATAAAACATCTGATCACTGTATAAAATACATATAATTATAGATTACTATTATTAATAATTGCACACTGCATATACTGTTTACACATTTGAACATTCCTGGTCAATATTTTGTACATTTCATTTCATTCTCTTTAATTTAAACTTTAAACCTGTAGCAGCTCTTCTCACTATGTCAATATATTTTACATATGTTTTTACTGTGAATTTCCTTCTTTCTTTTTTAGATTATTTAGGATTAATTTTATGTATATTTTTGACTTGTATGTGCAAACCTACTTGGCAATAAAACCAGCCAACAGTACAATAAATAACAATATACTGTATAATAATAAATGTAATGATCTAAATGGCATCATTTAGCATAACAAGAACTTTTACTTTAATACTTTACATTTTGCTGCTAATACTTATGTACTTTAACTTAAGACCTTTTGTTTATAATGAAGTATTTCTACATTGTGGATTTAATACTTTTATTTAAAGGACCAGTTTATAGGATTTAGTGGCGTCTAGTGGTGAGGTGCAACTCCCCCCCCCCCCCCCCCCCCCCGTATTTAATTCAACTAAATTAGTTGAACTAAATATGTAAAGTTTGTCCTGAAGGTGGCGCCAGAGAAAAGGTTGTGTTGTTATCTGAGCGTTAGCATATAAAACGCTACCAGTTGTTATGTTGCATGCTAGCAGGTTAGCCTTCTTATGTTAGCATGTTGACAAGATGCTAATTATGATGAAAAAGAACCGAAACAAAATAAACTGAATAAACAAACAACTGCAACAAGATTGTAAAGAGGAAAGCTGATGTTACCCAAACAAACTGGGTTATCCTATGTATGGTGGCCATTTTGGGACATCTCAGACTCAGCCTGTCAGGCTCAGCTCTACTCTGTCAGACTTAACTTTAATCAGAATAATCTGGACTTTTGGACTTTTTGTTAGGCTCAGCTATACTGTAACATTACCATGTTAACATACCGGCAGTTAGCATGTTAACAATTACTGGAAAAGTAAAATACGTCGTAATGATGCAGCTTGTAAAATGGCAAAAAACCAAATCACGTTTTCTGATTATTTTTGTGGCGTTTTTACACTTTTCAGAGTTATAAAATAATATTGCATTGTGACATATGTTGTTGTTTTTGGATGGAAAACACTCACAAAGGAACAAACAGGAAAATCCTTCATTCAAACTAATGAACGAAAGCCAGATGTTCAATTTCCCACCGTAACTCAGCTTTCTCCAGACTAAACTGGACTCTGTCAGGCTCAGAAATGTTAATGTTAGCATGTTAGCATACCGACAGTTAGCATGTCGACAACAGGATGTTGCTGATGTTTAGCATTTAATTCAACAATATGGTTAAAAAGACGTTAAAAGGACGACTCTGCTCAACATGTAAATTATATTATGGTAAATTATGTATCAGTAATTATGTTTTTAAAAATATTTTTTATTTTTAATTTCTTTTTTGTGAGCTATTTAGTTGGTTTTCTTTTTGTTTTTCTCTTCTTACAATTTTAATTTTTCCCCATTTATTATTATCATTATTATTATTATTTTATTTCATGATTCAGGAAAAAAAACAGTAATAACTTCATCGCTGTCAAACTAATGACAACTCAATGATTACTACAGCAGTGTGAGGACGGTCAGTACTGCTGACATTAATCCTTAGATAATAAAAATTCTGATTACAGTGTGAATAAAGGTAATTACATAGGTTGTTTTTTTTTAAATGAGTCATTTGGACAACAGAAATTTGTAATATGATATATATATATATATATATATATATATATATATATATATATATATATATATATATATATACATACATATATATATTGTGTGTGTGTGTGTGTGGGGAGGGGGGGGGGGGGCGTCACTCTCTGCTCAGGGTACCTGAGACGTTCAGTCCGGCCCTGCTGGTCAGGACGAAAACATGCATCCTCCTCTTCATCAGCAGCTTCATCCTCCAGCAGCTCCGTGAGGACGACAGACAGACAGACAGAGCAAACAGCCATGATGTGTGCGTCCTGCCCGCTCCTCCTCCTCCTCCACCTCCTCCTCCTCCGGGCTGCTGCTCCTCTTCTCCTCCGGCTCTGAATCACGGAATAAAAATAAAAAAAACAGCAAAATGATTGTTTCCGTCGCGCTGAGCTCTGAACCGGTGAGTCTAAACACCGACCTGTGGACGGTTTTTTGGTATTTTCTCTCTGTCTGTGATGTGTTGTGTGTTTGTGAGTCAGCTGCAGGAGGAGACATGTTGTACAGGCCGGATACATGAGGCTGGTTTATTGATTGATGATCTAATCTGATCGATGACATGTTTTTATAAACTGAAGACGTCAGTGATGCTCTGAATGTGTATTTTTATTAAGCGTATGTGTGTATTTTTTAAATATTTCTGTTTGAAATCATCTGCTGACAGATGAACGTCAGGTGTGAGCTGCAGGTCATGTTTTTTTGCAGCGAGTACACGACTACAGTACAAGTACAAATACTCGAGTACTGCACAGTGTTGTGATGCTCAGGAAACACAATCATCTCATTTTCCAGCTTAAATGTTTTAAAATGAGATGAAATAATTCGATTTAAAGAGTAAAACAGCTGAATTTGATCCTCAGTGTTTTTCCATTCAGAGGTTTAACTCTTTACTGAAGTCAGACTGGATTTAAAGGAGGCTTCGTTCATATTCAGAGGTAGACAAGATGATGATGATGATGATGATGATGATGATGATTGAGGTGTTTTTTTTAAGGGAATTTGGTGCCTGTTTGTTGTTTTTGATGGTTTGTAAACAGTTTGTTTTTGTTGATCTCAGGTAGGGCTGGGAAATATATGGATATTATATCAATATCATGATTGTGGATAAGGTGACATCGTGATATGGGACAAGTGTTGTCTTCACCTGTTTTAAAGGCTGCATTACAGTAAAGTGATGTAATTTCTGCTGTTCTATTATTTGTCGTCATTATATCGACATTACTGATGATTATTTATCAAAAATCTCTTAATAGTCATCCTCACAATATTGTTGCAATATCGAGTTATTCGGTCAAAAATATGACATTTTGATTTTGTCCATATCGTCCAGCCGTAGTTTAAATCACATACGAGCATACTAGAGCTGAGTGATTAGTCGATTAATTAATCGCCAACTGTTTTGATAACTGATGGATCGTTTTGAGTCATTTTTCAAGAGAGAAAAGTGATTCCAGCTTCTTCAATGTGAATATTTTCTGGTTTCTTTAGTCTCTCTGACAGTAAACTGAAGATCTTTGTTGTGGACAAAACAAGACATTTGATGACGTCGTCTTCTGGAAACACTCATCAACATTTTTCACCATTTGGACCAAACAATTAATCGAGTAAAAATAATAAAAGATAATGAAAATAATCATTAGTTGCAGCTTTAGTGTGTACATGGCTGAATTAACGGATTGTGGGAGTTTGTTGTTTGGCCCCTACTGACCCCCAACATACATGGTGTTACTCTAGAGCTGAAATGATTGGATGATTAATCGATTAATCGATTGGATTATTAAAGACAATAATGACAGTCCTCCTGTGATGGAATAATACCACCTGTCCCTCAGTTTGATTAAACACAACTTTACAACTAATGAGCTCAATAGAAATAAAACTATTAAATTAAAACTATTAGTTGAAGATGTGAAATCCTCGTAGTCTCCTCTGTGGAGCCCCCCAGTGGTCACATGTCACCAAATGTTTTAATAAATCAATGTTGGCTGATCAGGGTAACACTTTATTGTAAGTTCCCCCTATTTAGCATTAATAAGCAGTATGTTAACATCTAATAAATGGCTTGTAACACACTGTAATGTAGTTATACACATGAACCGACTTGTCAATAATTCCTCATGTTGTTTTATTAGCTGCCATTCAACATGTGTGCATCAAGTAGTGTTATTGCGGTTCAGTACGGGCCTTTAGGATTCTTATAATTGTATTTTGCACCTGCGTTTTTCTATTAACCTAACTTGCACATGTATATAATCTTTAATCCTGAATTTTGAATGCAAATATTCACTGAAAGTTTGTATGAATATAATTAATCTTACTTATAAACAGAGTTTTTCTAGTTTTATTGATTTTCTTTTTTTTAGTTGAGCTTTTTTAACCTCTTTTTAAAAAAATATGAATTAAACTACATAAACGTCTCCTTTTGTGCAGTGTATGGCAGTAGGTATATATGTGAGTGTTGTGTTGGTCTGGTTTACCTGCTCACCATCAGTCAGTCAGTCAGGGTGGATGGATGAGGTTGCTAAGTGAAAGTCCAACAGAGTAAACACAAAGACAACGATAAACAGAGAGCTTTTCCCCCGTGAGCTTCTTCACATCCTTAATGGGCGACCTCAGAGGAGAGCTGGATCTCTGTGGACACTAAACTGGATCCCTGTGAAGGATTAATGAAATCAACCGGCAGCTCAGGCTGTGAATTAGCTGCAGCTGATGGGTTTGACGTGTTATAGGTGGTTATATTTATACTGAAGGGATCCCAAGGATAAAATAAACAGAACACATGTTGTGTTCAGGTACTTTAAAATCAAAGCTGTATTTCTCATTATAAAACACAACTCTGCATTCCTGTCTCTAATGTTTCCAGGAGATTTAAAATGCATCCACAGGAAGCCTCCAGTGTTTTGGGAATTTACATTTCCCCAGATGTGATTTCTGAGCTGGAACTACATCTTCATCAGACGTTTCCCTTTGTTATTTAAAGTCCTCGACAGCTAGCTGAGGCGTGTCGCTGTTTCTGTTAGCAGTGATGGCATTCTTAATTAAAGACAGAAAATATCTTCATTAGAGTGAAAGGACAAGCCTCTTCACCGGGGTCATTTTAGCAATTACTGAACATTACTTTGACAGAAACCAGCCAATGAAACCAACCTAAAACTTACCTAAACTACTTATTAACCAACCAATCAACAAACATACAAATAAATACCTACCCACCAAACTACCAACCAACCAACTAACCTACCTAAACAACCTACAAACCTCCTAACCTACCAATCAACAAATCTACCTACCTGCCAACCAAATAACCTACCTTAGTTACTAACCAACCAACCTACCTACTAACTTTCCTACCAATCTAACCTAGCTACCATCCTACCTAGTAATCGATTTACCAGCACACCTACTGTCCAACAAACCAATCTTATTTCCTACCTACCAACATATCTAAATACTCAACTACTTACTTACATACCAACAAATCAACCAACCAACCAACCTATCCTACCAACCTATCAACTAACCTACCTACTAACCAACCTACCTACCTATCTACCCATAAACTTCCCTACCAATCCCATACCTTCTATGAAATCTATCTACCAACCAATCAACCTATTTACCTACCTACAAATCAAGCTACCTACCAATTAACCAACCTACCCAACGAGCCAGCATACCTTCCCACCCATCAACCTTTCTTCTAAGCTAACTACCTACCAACCTATTCACCTATCTACTTACCTAACTAGCTGCATGCTGCCTACCAACCAAACTTCCTACCAACCAACCATAATAATTTTTCTCCAACCCTAAACAAGTCATTTGTGTGCCTACCTACTGCCATGATACACAATCTCTCTCTAACCTTAACCACAAAGTTTTGCACCTAAACATAAAAGTAGAGGTTCCACAATAGAAAACGACCATATAAATTATTATGTCATATGCATTTCGGAAGGCACCACATGCAATATTGTTCTGTCGATGGAGGCACCAAATCAGAAAACTAATTAGGGTTGATTGTTTCTTTAGTTAGCTTTGTGAATGTGTTTATACTAATAACACATGTGTTTGTGTCTCCACAGATCCTCTGGGTGGCAGCAGTATAGCTATGGTTTATGCTCAGTCAGCAAACACAGTTGGTGTCAATCCCTCCCTTTACTCTCCATCTTTCACGTATCAGATGTCATTTAACTATTCCGAGAGGGAAAACTCGACTGTCCTGGCAACCTTACCCACAACTCCCCTCTGCAGCCAAGAGGGCTCGTCCTCCAGTCTGCCAAACGGGACCTCCACCTCCTATGAGCTGACTTCAGGCGAGGTTGCCGTCTTGGGCTTGGTATTCGGGGTTCTCTGGCTGGTCTCCATCCTGGGAAATGCCCTCGTCTGCCTGGTCATCCACCGGAGCCGACGGACTCAGTCCACCACCAACTACTTTGTGGTGTCAATGGCCTGTGCAGACCTGCTCATGAGCCTGGGCTGCGCCCCCTTCATCCTCCTGCAGGTCGCCTCGGGTCGATGGCCGCTGAGCGCCGCTGCCTGCAAGGCTGTGCGCTACCTGCAGCACCTTTGCCCCGGTGTGCAGGTCTACGTCCTGCTTTCAATCTCTGTAGACCGCTTCTATACAATCGTCTATCCCCTCAGCTTCAAGGTGTCCAGAGAGAAAGCAAAGAAGATGATCCTGGCCTCATGGCTGTTTGACGCAGCCTTTGTCTCTCCCTGCTTCTTCTTCTATGGCTCCACACCTGCAGACAGCAGTCATTGTGACTTTTTCCTTCCAGACAGCTGGGGCAGTATAGCGTATGCCGCCGTTCACCTCGTCTTTGGTTTCGTGGTGCCAGCAGGGCTGATTGTGTCGTTCTACCAGCGGGTGATTCGCTACATCTGGAGGATCAGTGCCGACGGGCACACAGTGCGTCGGACAATGAACATCGTCCCCCGGACTAAAGTCAAGACCATCAAGATGTTCCTCATGCTCAATTCAGTTTTCTTTCTCACCTGGACGCCCTTCTACGTTGCCCAGCTGTGGCACCCGAGGGAGTCTAACAGTCCCAGCAGGCAAGGGCTGCTGTTCTTCACGGCCATCGCCTGGATCTCCTTCAGCTCCACGGCGTCCAAGCCAACTCTGTACTCTGTCTACAATGCAAATTTCAGACGAGGCATGAGGGAGACCTTCTGCATGTCATCCATGAAATGCTACCGCAGTAATGCTTACACCATCACGGCAAGCTCTCGAATGGCCAAAAAGAACTACATTGGGGTGGTGGACATTCCTGTGCAAGCAAAGACAGTCACCAAGGACTCTGTTTACGATACATTTGATCGAGAAGCAAAGGAAAAGAAAGTAGCCTGGCCCACTAACGCCAACCCTCCAAATACTTTTGTGTAATTCAAGCTTGGACAGTTTTGAAACTGTGAATGTACAAACATGAATTAGACTGAAGCTTTATTCTTAAACAGCACAACATCAATGTTGACAGGTGAGCTAGCTGGGGGCTAACATGCAAGCTCTGTATTGAACTAAGACAAAAGCTCACAGAAACAGAATGTGTTCAGTTTGTATAAAGGGCTTTTTTCTGATTTAAAACACCGTCTGGCAGCCATATTGGAGGTTTTCAACATCTGTGAACAGCTAGCCATTTTTATACTCAAAATTTTAATCATAATCTATTTCTGTTAATGCTGTGTTCGATGGATCATTTTGCCATTGGTACGTCAGATTATGTGTTTTGATAATGTCAGCTTGTTAGCTAGCTAACCATAGTCTGTGGCCATCTTTCAGTGACCTGTTGTAAACGCATCAGATTTGCTACAGTAATGTATGTGGTAGAAGCTAACGTTAGTAGTGGCTACTAGCCGCATGTTAACATTGACATCATCCGCTTTGCTATATTAAGCGTAATGGTAAGTTGGCTAGCTAACAAAGCCCTAAATCTACAGTTTGTTTAGGTTAACTGAGCTGTAAAACCCACACTGTTGTTAAAGAAAGAATAACATAAACTGGACAGTTGCCAAGAGGAAGAAGTTATTTCAGATGAAGAAGTCAAATTCATGTTCTCGTAGACAGTTAGTGGGAGCACTTCCAAGTCTAACTTCAACTCCCAGGGTGCATTTCAGTATGAAACATCAAATCACAGAGCTTCAAATGCTGTTGTGTGCTCTGCTAATGGCAAGTAGAAGCTAAAGTTAACACTTTTTAGAAACCAGACAAAAAAACGTTCAGTAGTTTAAATCAGTTCACTTGTGCCGTATTTTTACACCCAGTTGATTGAACCGAAACTCAACACACAATCACGGCTAAGCACAAAATTTAAACTACATGATAGAAACTACAAAGACACTTTAAGGACGGTCAAAAGATGTGCCTGGGAGATATGTAACAGGGCCATATCCTAATTGGGTGGACATTTCCAAAGTCTGTAAAAATCTAGCTAAAATAAAAATCTATTTCTAGAACCAGAGTCTTCTTCCACTTTGCAACTCAGAGGTCCAGACCTGCTTCTGCTCCACTAGCTGCCATCGTCGAGGTTTTCTTTCATTTCATGAAAAGCTGAAACAAAAGAAACTTCTGTTGATATTCTATGTTACTGTAAATCTACAAGTCTGGCAACACCAGTCCATTATTTCTGAGACTTTATATGCATTTACTTTATGAACATTTCTTGCAATTTTTGGAAAACAATTGAAGTACAAAATAGGTCATGCAGTTGTCAAATTCTGCTTTGTTTTGTATGGACAACATCTTGGTTCAATGCCAACAGTCACGGACCCTCGTTGAAGGTTTAATTTTGGCTTAAGTTCACTTTGGTGTTGGTTTCTTTTAGATGTTTTTAGTCAACAGTCTCGGAGTTGAGATCGAGACATCGGTCTGGATTTGCAAGGTTTGACATGCAATACGATTATGTTGCATTATATTGTTAACATTCAATAATGATGGTTAAAAATAGTTTTACGGTGCAAAAAACCACTACTTTGTAGATGCTGGGAGGGGTTTTTAATTTTTATATCTTCTGTTAAACTTTTCTCATCAGTTATTCATTAAGTTCATCAGTTTCCTGTTTCAGCTTTTTAAAGAAAGATCAATGAAAGAAAACCTCAAAGTAAAAATAGATCATGGAACACTAACAATAAAGTGTGGTGGGATTTCTGCTCTTTAATAGAAAACAGGACAGTTTATTGTGTCAGAATAACCTCAACTTGATCAAATTACTAACTGACATTTCATAACAATCTCTCTCCCCGTTCTGGTTTTTTGAGACGTGGTTGCTGGGGGATTTTGACACGAAGCGTCAACAACGAATCACCAGCTGAGTCCCGAATACATGTGGATGTTAAGGTTTATATTAGTTTAAGGGATTTCTCAGGTAGTAACGCTATTTTACAAATGTTGGACATCACATGAGATGCGATGTGGAAATGAAAAAGAGTTCATTTGTAATATTTGTGACATACGGTTATATTTACTCGTACGTCAGTTTATTCTTATAATTCCCGACTAAACGAGGATTAAAGCCTGTACAGACTCTGGTGCTGTGAGAGCATTTACTCAAAGCTCCTTTAACTTCCTGTCTGGAGAACTGTACACCAAGTGCTCTGATTAACGTAGGAAAATATAGATCCATTAATATGCATCTAGCATTAAAAATACTCTACCTCAGCAGAAATCTACGAAAATCTGCGAGGCTGTTTGCGGTGTTAAGATTTATCCAAAAGTGTCAACGAAGTAAAAATCATGAGAAAAGCTTCTGTTTTAAACTCAGTTATGTTTTGTTTGTTCATCATGATTTCTATGTTGCAGAAAAACTTAAAGTAGGGTTTTTGGTATAAACAGCAAAAGTAGATCATTTAGGATATTTAACCCTTTCATGCGTAGTGGTCTTATATATGCATGGAAATGCTCTGCAGCTCGGGAACATCTTGCCGATCCGTCTATAGTAATAAACCCTTGCAGGTAAATAAAATGTTGTAACATCAAGTAATAACTAAGGAGTAATACAACTGTTAAAATTTCCAAGTATTGATGACAATTAATCATCTGTCCACTAAGTTGGACAAACTCCTTGAAAAATGCGTGCATGACTAAAGAGGAATAAAAACACTGACTGACTGAGGTTATCATAATTCATGCATGAAAGAGTTAAATGATGATATTTAAATAACAGGAGCTTTTACTTTCCTGCCATAACATGTAAAAGCAGCAAAAACCTTTAAACTACATTTCCTGTCCCACCAGTGTTAAAACTCTGAGAATAGAAACTCCATTTTTATTTATCCAACAGTTTGTAATGAGTATTACAGCCTTGTGTAGCTGTAGACATTTATACTGTACGTCACCAGTCTGTGTATAATTAATCAACATACTTTACTCTTTTATATTAACAGGAATGTATACATGTATTTCTGCATATTAACCTTAAACGCACAATATGTAATTTCAGCCGCTAGGCGTCTCAATTAAAACAATAACAACAGACGGAGTGTGATGACGGTGTGAAGCAGCAAGGGATCATGGGAGTTGCTGCCTTCGTTGTTAAATAACCAGCTTCACCGGGATAGGATTACTCCAGTGTTCATCATTCAGGATGTTTTTATCAGCAGAGGTCTCCTCCTCTCCAGAACAAACCGACCCGCAGGTTAAAATCATTAAAATATTAATTAAAGCTGTTTCACCTAAAAAAAAAAATCAATATTTCTCCGACGATGTTTGGTGACCACCGAACTTCCTGGAGGGGCTGTTAGCCGAGCTGCTGCTAACGTTTGTCCAGTTTATTTCTCTGATAACTTAAGATCCAGACGTCCGATGACTAAAATCCTTCTTCCGGCTAAAAGATATAGTTAAAAACCACCTAAATTTATCATGAAAATGTGTCTTAAAACTGAATAAAAGTCCATTTATAACAATTTGTGTGGAACAACCACAACGCCGATGTATTATCTTGTATGTGTGTAAGTTACTCTTTGGTAGACGCCATTGTAGCGGACAAACACAGCGCCGCCGTATGCATCTGGTGCGTGTTTACTCTTTGGTAGAGGAGGTATGACGCCATCGACAGGCGACCAAATGAAACGGTCCGTTACTTTGATTAAATTACAGATTTCTCTGAGTTTGAACATTGTTGGAAACATTTGGGATAATGTAAGTACACAACTCAACAACATATATAACACAGGTCTAGTTGTTTTTACACATTTTAATGTGAAATAATTACATATTATACCTTTAAATATGTTTAATTTGTCACTTTTCCTATTTTTACACACTACATAATAAAACCCTGCTTTGAATGAGTATCTAACAGTGAATTTCGGACGTTAACATGAAGTTTCTGCAGCACCAGAGTCTGTCCAGGTAGACGCCGGGTACACCTGTCCAAAGATGATTCTCACCTTCGTGTCAGTTTTAATGCTTTACCTGCTTGTATAAAAAAAACCACATGGACATTGTGTGATGATTCACTCGTGAAACTCGTCTTTGAAACTTTCTGTAAACTGTGATTTTAAAGGGTCTTTACACTTCAGATGAGTTCAGTTAAAACATGAGACGCATATACAGACACATACATGACCAACACGTGTGATTCCAATGTTTTAAAGTTCGTCGAGACGATGTGCTATGTACAAATAAATTATTCTTTTATCATTTTAAATATACTTAGTAAAATCTGCAAAAAGCAAAGAAACAAGTGGTCTCATTTTATTTCTGTGTTTATTCACATTATTTCTTCTTCCTGTTTCTTTAAATACAAACCGATATCTGCACAGAACTTATAATTGTGCATAATAAGCTTATAATAAATCTATAGACGCTTCAACAAACCTACTTTCATTATTGATTAATCTGCCAGTTATCGGTTTAGTCTATAAAACATCAGAAAACTATGAAGCAGCGTCATTAAATATCTTGTTTTGTCCAATAAACAACCTCAAAATGTTTTCAATTTAATATGATGTAAAATTATAAAAAATAGTTTCCAATCAATTAAATAATTAATCGACTGATCGTTGGAGCTGTAATCAATACTGATACTTTGTCTTCTGTAAGTTTCATTAACCTTTATTTTAAAAATAAACAACACATTTTAAGTCCTGGTAGAATTTCATACAACTGGAGTGTTTTTGGTTTTTAACAATTTTCAGAAGTTTTTCAGGATTCAGCTACAAAATCATCTCAATAAACATCAGATTTCTGTTGTTTCTTAATAAATGTATCTACAGGAGGTCTTTAGTCTCTGTCTGATTTACTGTCAGATTTTTCCAAATACTTTAACATTTTACTTACTGTTCTTTCCATAAACCTCAAAGACTCTTTGAACCATCTGAATGAAAGACGTATTTAATGAACATTAACAACATGATTTGAGCTTTAAACCTCAGTTAAACCTAAACTGTAGCGCAAATATTTACTTTTTTCAGTGTCTGAATTCTTTTAAGTCTTTTTATTAAACAACTGAACGAGATATTTATATTTATATATAGATATAGTTTAAGGTAGATTGAGGACAGTTTAACTCTGTGTCTTATTTTACACCAAAACTCATCTGAAATGTGTCTGTTTACTATATTTTCCTCCCATTTATTTATTTCTAAGTGTTTCCAGTGTAATCAGGTCAGATGATATTAGTGCTCTGTTTACATTTACAGATGGTCTCAAGCTGCTCAAAATAAACCAAAACAAAATTATTATCGACGTAGAGATCGAACAATGACGTGATGACATATGTCTGTTAGCTGGTGCTGCAATTACATCTGTAAATGTGTATTATTATGTACATATTTACAGATCTGATTACACACACAGGCTGAGATACAGTTACACACATTTATAAATAATTCTGCTACATTAATGCAGCCACAGTACAAAAGATAAAGTCATTAAACATGAATGATATTTTGTTATATTTATTTATTTTCTCCCCACAGTGGAACATTAACAGAAGCATCTCTGGGACAAATCGTATAGATGAGAAAATTATCATTTTTTTTTAGGACATTTGGTACAAATTATAAGATAAAACTGTAAAAAGTGTTAAGTTGGTTTAGTTGGTGAGAACCTGCTCGTTACAGGCTGTTTGGGTTCACACACAGATGTTCTTTTACAACATTTCTTAATAAATAAAACTTTTCACAATTCATTAACTGACAGAAAATAGTTTTCATGTGTAGTTTTGTGTCTTAAACCTGATATTTGCATATTAGCTGCTGTGTAACTTCATTTCTTTGACAGGATTTCATTTGATATTATACAGTTTTTAAGAAACAACCTAATATGATAACATGTCGTCTGACAAACAAAACTCCAAACTAAAAACTTAGTATTTTCTCTTCCTACAATATGTAATTATTCCACATTAAAATGTGTAAAAACAACTAGACCTATGTTATATATGTTGTTGAGTTGTGTACTTACATTATCCCAAATGTTTCCAACAATGTTCAAACTCAGAGAAATCTGTAATTTAATCAAAGTAACGGACCGTTTCATTTGGTCGCCTGTCGATGACGTCATACCTCCTCTACCAAAGAGTAAACACGCACCAGATGCATACGGCGGCGCTGTGTTTGTCCGCTACAATGGCGTCTACCAAAGAGTAACTTACACACATACAAGATAATACATCGGCGTTGTGGTTGTTCCACACAAACTGTTATTAATGGACTTTTATTCAGTTTTAAGACACATTTTCATGATAAATTTAGGTGGTTTTAAACTATATCTTTTAGCTGGAAGAAGGATTTTAGTCGTTGGACGTCTGGATCTTAAGTTATCAGAGAAATAAACTGGACAAACGTTAGCAGCAGCTCGGCTAACAGCCCCTCCAGGAAGTCCGGTGGTCACCAAACATCGTCGGAGAAATATTGATTCTTTACGTGAAACAGCTTTAATTAGTATTTTAACGATTTTAATCTGCGTGTATATTTGTTTCTGGAGAGGACGAGACCTCTGCGGATAATTCGGCTCCCGGTAAAAACCGGCCAAACGTCTGGATCTAAAGTTATAAGAGAAGTAAACCGAACAAGTGTTAGCAGCAGCTCGGCTAACAGCCCGTACCGGACGTCCGGTGGTCGCCGAACATCGTCGGAGAAACACTGATTTTTTTTTTTTTTTTTAGGTGAAACAGCTTTATTCAGTGTTTTTACCTGTAATCTCCGGGTCCGTTTGTTCTGGAGAGGAGGAGACCTCTGCAGGTAAAAACATCCCGAATGATGAACACTGGAGTAATCCTATCCCGCTGAAGCTGCTTATTTAACAACGAAGACAACAACTCCCATGATCCCTTGCTGCTTCACACCGTCATCACACTCCGTCTGTTATTATTGCGGCTGAAATGACATATTGTGCGTTTAAAGAAGTTTTTGAAGTTGTCGTCAGTACCAACCTGCATCGACCTCGCTCTAAAATGTCCCAAAAATTAACAGTTAAACCTGCAAAAATGACAGGAAATCAGTATCAAATTAAAGGAGCTGTAAAATCTCAGTTTATTGCATCACAACAGAGGAAACGTCTGCGTGTCTGTTATAGAAGATGAAGGATAATCTTCACAGCTTTGGTCCATCTAGCAGGTGTTTTTATTGAAGCTCTTCTCAGGACTGTTTGGGTTTTTACTTACAGTTTGATTGACGTTCCTCTCGCTGTGTCTTTATATTTATGTAGCTTTAGATCTCCTCAGTGACCTCTGGTGGTTTTTATGTGGTTCAGACTCTCAGCTCTCTGACGACTCACACGAACACGTTTCAAACCCGATTTTTAAAAACTACAGCAGCAGCCAAACAAACAGACTCTTCCATCAGTCAGAGTTAAACACACATTTATTTCATTTGAGTTCAGTTCAGACTCAGAGTTCATCTTCAACCTAGAATCAGCTGACAAAGTGCTTCTGCCAAATTTAAGAAAGTGCACATATTTAATGAGGCTTCTCATCACCTCACTGACAAAAAAAAGCTTAAAAACAACAGAAATGAAATTCACTTCACAGATGCAAAGATTTATAAAGATGCAGAAAGAAAAGTTATATCATGATGTTTGTTGATGTAAATACAGAATATATTGACAAGTTGTGGACCTACTTAATGTTTATGTTGTATAATTATAATTACAATCTTCACAACAAGCCTCAAAAATAAAAACAAAAAGAACCAGCAGGAAGTTGTTCTGCTAAACATTCACAAACACAAAACGTTCCTCAATCTGAGATATAAAATACAAATACAAAAATATATATTCCACATCTGTCCAACACTCTCTGACATCATCGCTTTACATTTTGACTCCTGATCCTTCTTCGGACTTTGGATCTTTATTTTAACGCTACAACAGGAAGGCCGTCAAATCTTTTTTTTTTTTTTTTTTTTTTTTTGGCAAACACCTGTAGAGATAATCAGTCAAATCAAAATAATAAAAATAATAAAAATACACGTCCACAATGTTACATTAACTCCTAAAAAGTGCGTAAATACGTCATGAAGGGCAACAGACAGAGAAAAAAAAAAAAAAGCATTTAAAGCACAAACTAAACTCATCCACGTAAAGATTCATCACGTCTGTCCGTCACGTGACTTATTAATCACCACCGAGAGTTTCCCGCCATCTTCTCAGGATCGTTTTTTTACAAATCCAGACTGGTTTCTAGACTGAAGGTCACACAGAGAACGAGACGTAATATCATCTGGAACATAAACTGAACTTAAATAAAAAAAACATATTTCAGGTTGTTTAACGAGCAGCAAACAACTTCATCTAACGAATCAATGATGAAAATCATCGTTAGTCACAGTTGAAGCTTGTTTATCTTGTTTACAGCTTAACTGTCATTGTAGTTGATTGTAAGTTAACGAGTAAATGTTGAGAAACATGAGATAAAGTGGAGTTTATATCCTCCATATTATTATTATTATTATTATTATTATTATTATTATTAAAGGTGAAATTTGTTTAGTTTATTTTATTTTGGAGGTGGAGATTCTTCACACTTCCTTCCTTCAGGTTTATTGATGCTAATATATTTTAAAAATACAACATATGAGACTTTACTTTAAGTCTTGAAGCTCAAACACACTGAAAGTCGACCGGCGCGTCGTTCGTCATCGCTGCTGCTGCGGCGGCGGCGTGACGTCAGACGCTTCCTGTTGTTGTTGTTGTTGTTGTTTGTATTTACGCCACGTCGGCTGATGAACGAATGAAAAGCGTCTGTTTCACGCAGTAAATCATCTGTTGACGGTTGTTTTATTTGTGCTTTAGAACGAAACCGCAGTGAAACTTATCAGTAAATAACCTTTTATTGATTTATTGATTTATTAATTTATTCTCTCTGTTTAAAAACAACAACAACACGTCAGACGCTTCCAGTGTGTTTGAGCCTCATCATGTTCTCCGTGTTTTCTATACATTTCCTTTCAGACGTCTGAACTTCTTCCTGGTGAACGAGTGAACCTCAAAGTGTCTTAAAGTCCTGATTTGTAAACAATGATTGTGAGCAGATGGTGTGAAACGAGCGGAGACGTCTGATGACGGACAGACTGTAGAAAACATGTAAAGTATAACTGTAGGGGATTAGCTTCATGTGTCTGTCAGACACGACGACGACATCGTCCGTGCGGGTCGGCGTGATGTCATAACTAGGAAATGAAAGCGGTTTGTGTGAGTATGTGTGTGTGTGTGTTCCTGTGTGTGTCTCTAACCCTGACCGTTGCTGCTGCTGATGTTGTTGTTGTTGTTCTTGCTGTTCTTGGACGTCTTGGTGCTGCTGCCGCCTTGAGACATTTTGTGGTCGTCGCCCGTCAGAAGAGCTTTGATCTCTGAGGGGATCTTCCCCTGATCCATGGCTGAACACCACTGTTTGTACTGGTGGAGGAAAACAACAACAAACAAACAACTGACTTTATTTATTTCTATTGTGTTGTTTCCTTTGTAAAGCGTCTCGGAGTTTCCTGTTTCATGTGATATTATTGTTATTATTACATGTAAAATTCATTAGAGCTGCAACAATTAGTTGATTGATTGATTGACAGCAAACATTTGATAGTTTTAGCTTCTTAAATGTGAGAATTCACATCTTTAATGAACTGAGTTTGTCAGAAAAACAAGAAATTTTACTGTTTTTTGACGTTTTATTGACTAATCGAGTAAATCATCTGCAGATGAATCCATAAATATTCAGATAAAACTCACTCTGACGTCTGTTTTGTTGGGAAATAACTCGACGCTCGAGTCGTTTTCTCAAAACACGAGAAAAACAAAACAGAGATTCTAGTGAAACAAACCACAGCTGAGAGTTTAATCTCCTCTCAGACTCCAGAAAAGACAAACAGCTGCTCCTCCTCTTCTTCTTCTTCTTCTATGTTTTATCATGTGACAGACGAAACGTTGTGAACTGATAAATATTCCAGCGACACGCTGGTCTCATATCTAGTCGTGCAGATTATTTTCACCAATAACACAAGAACACATGAAAGGACTGAGGTGGTGATTACTGCATTTATTCCACCTGTTGACTGGATGTATTGATTCATTAACTGGACGGTTCTGGTCCTGATAACAGACACCTCGCTGGACTTCTTCTCTTACTTCTATTATTATTATTATTATTATTAGTATTATTATTATTATTATTATTATCACCGCTTGTGTTTTTCTAACATCTTCTGACTTTGTTTTGTGTCTTTTTTACGTGTGAAATCTGACAAACATTCAAGTTTAAAGTGAATATCATCATTTCCTCAGAAGTTTCCTGGAAATTCAATTAAATTTACAAAGAAAACAAAAACTACAGACGTCATTCATGAACAGCTCCTGCACACAGATTTGATCTTAACTGATGAACAAATCAATGTTTTCTCATTTCCAAAAATGTTTTAGGTGAGAATTTACATTTAGTTTATGTTTCTCTTATTTAGTTTTTACAAAACACATTAAAGAGAAAAATTAGGGATGCACGATATTATCAGCACGTCATCGGTATCGGCTGAAATGAACATTTTCTGCTGATTATGAGAGGCCGATATGTCGCCTTCTCCTCCGCCGCCTGACTGTGCTTCCCTCCACGGACTGTTTCATCCTGACGGTCCCGGTGTTTCCTCCGCAGGCTGCACTTCACTCAGCTGCCCGTCAGACCTGCTGCTGCTAGCGGAGGCTAGCTAGCTGAGCTTCCCTCTGGTCATGCTGCGGCTAACACTCCGCTAGCCTCTCAGCTAACGTTAGCTGAGAGTTAGCTGAGACGTTAGCTGAGAGGCTAACGTTAGCTGAGAGGCTAGCCTTCTCCGTGTGGATCCAACCGGAGCACCGAGCCCCGGTTTGTTGTTCAGGTTAAAGTGGGAAGAAGCAGCTGAGTGAAGTGCAGCCTGCGGAGGAAACACCGGGACCGTCAGGGTGAAACAGTCCGTGGAGGAGCTGACAGGATGTATCACTCTGTTTGGGAAAAAAACTTCTTCTTTTTGGTTTATAACGGCGGTTGTCAACCAGCGTATCAGGTGCATTACCGCCACCTTCTGGTCCGGAGTGTGAACCAGAGATTAAATCCTAAACATTAATCCTGTCTGTCTAATAAACTCAATGAAAACTCTACTGCTGCTCCCACTTGGCAGGTTCATTAAAGGTTTAATGCTGAGCTCCTGAACTCCAGTCTTCCTCAGTTCTTCCTTCATATATTGTCTTTCTTGATCATACTTAGTACAATCTATGCTTGCATGTATAATAGTCTCCTCAACCAGCTGGAAAAAATTTGTGCATGTCGGCAATCAGCCACAATGAGTTGGAAATATCAGATATCGGCAATAAATCCAATATCATTCATCCCTAAAAAAATGTCTGTTTGTTTGAGTAAGTTATTGAAGTATTATCTCTGTGTATTTATAATGTTTTCATCATTAAAATGTTTCTTTACCATCTCCAGCTCCTCCCGCAGTGCGCAGATGGCTCTCTCCTTACTGGAAACCAGTTCCTCCAGGTACTGGTATCTCAGCTTCTTCCTGGCTCTGCACTCTCTGGCGCTCTGACGGCTTCGCTCCAGTTTGGCCTTCAGGTCGATCTTTGCAGGTTTGCGGCCGCGTTTGCCCGGCTTCTTCACTTTACCAGCCACCATCTGACACCAATCAATAAATAATCAATTATTACTGATCATACTGCTTCTGTTTGATTGGTCTTGTTTAGATTTAATCATGACTCTATAAAAATACAAGATAACAAGCCATAACACATAAAAGTGATATTTATTTCCAACAGTGTCGATTATATTCAATAGGTGAAAAAGTTAAGAAAGAAAAAAATACAAAAAAATACTCAGAATTAATTTATAAATCCAAATTATGACAAAAAATAAGTAAAATTATTTTATTACAAACATTAAGATTAATTTGACTGAGAAAATATCTCATTATGTAACATTCAAAGTCAAAATTCTGACGTATTTTCTAACATTTATGACTTAATTAGTATCATTTTTAAGTTAGTATCTCATATATATTTTTACTTTTAAAGCATTTTCTGAAGTTTATTTTTAAACTGTTTTCATAAATAAAATAACAGTTTCACACATCAGCGTCAAGGCTTTTACTTCAATGTCTTTTTACACTTTTTCACAAATGAAGTCGTGTAAAATAATAAATAAATAATTATTAATGTTTCCCTTCACTTCAGCGTCGTGTAGATCATAACTATGGTTGTATTTATGGATGTATAATAGTTTGTTGTGATGCTAAAGATGCAGGAATAACATTTATTACAGAGGTTCATTCTTTTATAACTCTTTATTTTACATTTCCCTTTTTATGGTGCAATTTGGTACCAATTATAAGAAAAATAAAGTTAACTGGTTTAGTCGGTAAGCACCAAATCATTGTATTTGGCTTCATATGTACTTGCTAATTTGCTGCTAACTACATAATCTGTCAGATAAATGTCTGAACAGTTACACAGCAGATACTTTTAGGAAATTATTAGGGGAAAAAACTAAAACTTAACACTGATAACTGAGTATTTTCTGTTAGTTAAAAAACTGTCAAGAGTCTAATTTATTAAGAGTCTTTGCAGATATATAGATTGATAGATTGATAGATTGATAGATAGAAATTAAATTGTTACAGCAGCCATTTGACATAAATCTAAATACAAAAACAATGTTGTAGGTAAAAGAAACAATTACAATTAAAGGTCGATTTATATACAATAACTATATTTACTGACTCAAAAATAAAAATAAATAGAATAACAGCGAGTCGGAAGCTAATTTCAGCTTCGTGTATCTTCTACAGGTACATTTATATTATGACTTTTATCAAACCGAGCCCCTCGAAACAACGTTAAAACATTTTTAACATGTAGAGTTTTAACTGTAATTTTCCGTAACGTTAGATAAGAGAAACTGTTAGCAGCAGTTAGCTTCAGGTTAGCTTCTCACCTTGTTTTCATCCATTTTGCTCCGAGCTACCGCGCTGGCAGCTAGCTCACGTTAGCTACAGTCAGCTAACAGCTCAGGAACGAGACAAAACTGCGAGATTTTAAACTATTATCGATTAAACTAAAGTTAAAGTCAGTCTGAGTGATCGGATAAACAGACAAAAGCGACCTGTTTACATCGTGTTTCCTGATGACGTTAGCGCTTACGTCACCTCCTCTCGCGAGACTTCCCCTTTATTTCAATAAACCTTTATTGAATAAAATTAAATGTACAATGAACAATCCTGAAAAAAAATGCCAAAAGGGAGTAAACAACACAACAAACAGCAAAAAATACTTGTAATGAATAAATAAAAACACAAAACAAAACACAAATGCAATAAAAGACAAATGAAAGATAAAATTAAAACATTTGAGCATAATTCAATAAAGACATTAACGGTAAGAATGTTAAAGTAAACAAACCATTGCTGAGATAATTATGAGACTGAAGGTGAACGTTTGTTTTTCACTTTTTATGTTATAAATTAAGATGCCAAACAGTGTACATATTCATAAAATAACGCAAACAAACACAATGCAGAATTTCTATGTGAAATACCAAGTTTAATTCCAATTAATAATAGTCATAATAATAAGTCAACAATTAAATGATATAATGACCTTTTTTGAAAACATTTGAAATTTCATTTTCTAAAATCAATAGTTCTGTAAAAACTGTGTCACAAACAGATAATCTGTATGTCTGGCTGTTAAATGTCGAGAAAGAAAAAACAGACATTACAAAGTCAGAGAGGGTTTTTAAAGATATTTTCTTTGTGTTTCACAAGGAAGCAAAATGTCTCCAGTCAACCAAACCAAAGCCGTCTGGGTTTCCCATTATTGAACAATCGTTCATTATCCAGCTCACAGTGACTCAGCCATCAGTTTCAACAGTTAACCTCCCTTCACCTGACAGCAACATAACTTCTGTTTTTCACTGACCTCTTCCCTGTTCCACTTCTGCCAAAACTCCTCAGTTCTCACACTCATATCACATGTATGGAAGCCCATTGCTGACAGCAAAAGAAAAAAAAGATGTGATGAAATGTTAGGAAATACAAAAATACAAAAATATCCATTGTATGTCAGAATAATGAGGTAGTCATAAGTATGACTTTTCTAAGTCCAAATTATGACATAAAAAGTAATAAAAAAGTGCCCACAATGTCAAATACTCAGAAAGGATATAAAGATGGCTCATTACCTCTTTAATAAAGTCTGACATATCTCATGTTTGACTTAAAAAGTAACATTTTTTGACTTGGTATCATAATTTTGACGGCTAAAATAAATGTTTTGACTCACTTTTTATTATTATGGACTTATTATCTCATAATTTTGATATCAAAAAGTAAAACTTTTGACTTATTATCTCATAATTCTGACTTTAAAATAAAAGCTTGACTTAATATCTTTAAATTTTCATTCAGTAATTAAATACTTTAATTTAATATTTCAAAATTTCACTTACTTAATCATAATGTTGACTCAATGAGTAAATATTCAGACTCAGTGTACTCTAATTTTGATTCAAAAAGTATACATTTGTAGTAGTATCCATAATTTTGACTTAGTGAGTAAAATTGTTGACATAATTTTGGATTTTAAAGTGAAACTTTTGATGTAGTTTCTTTAATAATTACAACTTACTGTCCCATAATTTGGACATAAATGTTATTTTTAATGAGTATCTCATAATTCTTCCTTAAAGTAATATGATTTTGACTTGTGTTATGTATCTCATAACTTTCACTTACTGTCTTCTGATTCTGACTTAAAAAGTCACATTTTGACTATTTTCTCATAATTTTGATTTAGTAAAATATTTGAATCAGTATCTCGCAACTTATATCTAAAAAATACAATTGATTTTAATTAGTATCTCATAATTTTAACATAACACGAGGATTTTTATTTTAATTTTTCCCAACTTTTAACCTGTTTTTTGTTTCATTTTCATGGTTTCATGTTTCTGATCAGCTCTACAGAGAAATATTATACATTCAGGATTTCTGTAGACTTGTTATCTGTCCTGTCGTTACGGTGTGGTACCCTCAAAAACTCCACTTTACACCCCGAAACCAAAGTCAATTGAACTTTTTGGATAAAACTCCTCAGCCAACTGTGACCCGACTGTACAGAAATATGAAAGGCCCTGCGGTGGTAAACGTGGGTGTTTTTGAACCACAAACGACCGGCAGACACATAAAAACCCGTCATTGTTGTTTCAGATCAGGAGCAGCAGTGGTGGGAAAACTGGGCAGCTGATGTGGAATAAACAGATTGACAACAACACAATACCAGGAGGCTCATTGATGCTCTGGACCTTTCTGCTGTCACTCAGATAGCTTTCATGATGTAATAACAGTCAGATCCCTTCATTAATCAACACTGTGCACACAAACTTATGTACTTTAATTGAGTATTTAACTATAATATATAACATATATATAAATATTAATAATACATTTTATTTATACAACATTTATAAAGGCTTTCAAAGATGCTTTACACAGATTAACACATTGACAAAAAGACACACAACAACAACAACAACAATAACAACAGAGCAGCAGGGAAGACGTAGTGTTAAAAGTAGAAAACAAAAAGAATAAAAAGAGAATAAAAAGAGAATAGCTGAGCAAACGTTAGCAGCAGCTCTGCTTTATTCAGTGTTTTTTAGCGGTTTTAATCACCGGGTCTGTTTGTTTTGGAGAGGACGAGACATCTGCGGATAAAAACCTGCTGAACCATGAACACCGAAGAAGGAATCCCAACAGTGACGAAGACAACAACTCCCATGATCCCACACTTTTGTTATTGTTATCTTTTTGTTATCTTTTATTTTTTGTTGTGAAACAGAGACCCACAGCGGCAGAAAATCAACTATTCTGAGTTGAAATCATCAAGAGTTTATGGATTATTCGGGGCCCGTTTAGAGGGACGACAGTCTGGAAACTTTTAGATTACACAACTGAAGAAATAACTGATTTGTAGAGAGAAGGAAGAGGAAGAGAATAGTGGATGTTGAAAACCGCCAAGACGCTAAAAAAGACAAATAAATAAATAGTAGTAATGGTGACGTGGATGATATTTCCTATTATTCATTTTGTCACATTTTCTGAGCTGTTTAGTGTTTCTTGCAGCAGGATCCACAACAAATATGGATGTACGGGGACGTAAAGGACATCAATGAAGAAAATACCGTCTGCACACTAACTGCAAACTACAACACTTAATCAAGACTGTCTTTAAGATGTTAATCATATCCAATGAATCCTCCACACAGGATAGAAGGGACAAAGGCTACATAACTGGAAATGATAGTAAACTTTATTTATATGGCACTTTACTTAACAAAGTTACAAAGCAATTAAGAACAAAAGAAACTAATAAAACAGCAACATATGAAACCTTCATAAAAGCTTTCTGATAAAAGAGAGACACTAAAGATGTCTCCTGTCTGACCTCGACAGGCAGACTGATCCACAGTTTGGGGCTCTAAAGGCCTGTTTCCAACAGGACTCTAAGTTTCTCATCAATGAGAGTTGGATCTTTTCATAATAAATGGGATCTGACAACTGTCTCAGCTTCTTTGATATCATCTACATGAGTGTGAAAGCTGCACCGCCTTTATCAACAACATTTTGTTCTACCGAGGATTCATATTCCCTTTTGGATAACTTGTTATACACTTTATACTCTCTTCTCATGTTCATAGTAACCATCACATCATTTTCCACAAGTCTACAGTTGGTATCAATAGAAGGATTTCTGAATTTTGGTGGAAAAACATGCTTAGCCCAAAATCAGGACTAATGTCTTGCTCTGAGTTTGGCAAAGAGACAGAGGAATAATTCAATTTCCTGATTACATTTTGTGGTTTGGAGTGAGTCTACAGTCGTTACTTTTTTCATTAATGCTGCTTTCTAACAGCGTCGTACCAGCCACTGAACCAGTCTCCTCCAAGACATAAAATACAGACAAAAATCAGTTGAAAGTGCTCCTTTTAAAAGAGTATTTTTCAATGAAAATTTGTAAAAAAAAAAACAAAAAAACAAAAACTGAACAGTGACTTCATGGCTCATTCCTCACACAGGATCACTTTAACATTCCTGGAAGAATTATGTCATTAATTACAGACACCTGCTTGAACTCTTACACATCGTTCAGGGTCAAATTTGACCTAATTTTTACATTTGAGAGAAGAAAAAAACATCAGAAACACTTTCTTCTTCTTTTAGCCTGAGATTTGATGACTTCTAATGTGACCCAGAATATACAAAAATGGAAATATTTCATCTTTTCAAAACATTTTTTGTGCAGCTGATAAACATTCTTGTTGAGTGTTTGACCCACATTTATTCAAAAACTACAAAATACTGTTTTCTTCACATTTAATATAATTCATATGAATCATTGTGTTCTCCGGTGTTATGTAATGTAATGACCATTATATAGTGTGACTGTCTTTTCTCCATAAACAAAAATCCTTCATTAAGGATTAATCACCAGTTGATTGATGACTGATGAGGTATTCATGAATGATGAGTGTTCAGGAATTTGGTACAGAGACTAATTATGAGAGGATTCAGTGAACAGAGTTTTCTGAGTGTTGGGTTCAGGATCTCGGTGTCTTCCAGCTCTGCAGCAGTTCGGAGCTTTGATCGTTTCATCCACATTCATCAGGCTGAGTTAACCATGCGTGCTAATTGCTCCAGTATGAAAAACCTTTGAGTTTTCTTCTGCTTTCATCACATCCATTGTCCTGTGGCTGCTCGGCCTCTTGTATCTGCAGGCTCAGGAGGGAAGTGAAAGGCTGAACGCCAAAAAAAAAAAAAAAAAAAAAGCCAACTCAACTGATTCATAAATCACTAATATAATAACTTTTGCACACAGGATACAGTCAGTATCAATAGAAGGATTTCTGAATTTAAAATTATTATTATTATTCAACTCTAAAAGATATTTCTTTACTGTTTGCACACATTGACTGTCTATAAATATGGACGACGCGTCTCCACTTCCTGCCGCTATGCAAAAGCATTTGTGTCATGCATCCTGCTTGTGTGACGTCATTTGGAGTCAGAGTCTGTGATAAGAACGACCTAAAATGACAGAAACCATCTTTGGGTAAAATCTATTTGGCGTGTCCCATCCGCTAACATGGAGGGGGCGGGGCTTAGGACCTACACTGCAGCAGCCACCAGGGGGCGATCCAGATGTTTTGGCTTCACTTTCAGGGAGCTGTCATCCATACGTCCATATTTCTATACAGTGAATGTGAAGTTTGCGTATTTACTAGCTCGCAGTCTTCTTCTGTGCCTGGCAGGTTACTGCCACCTGTTGGTCAGTGGAATAAAACGATGGCAGGAATGTTTGTTTGTTGCTGGGACATAGTTGTGAAAACGTAGTGGTCAAAAACCTTCTCTGGGAAGGATTGGTGTAACATCTGCATGAAAAATTGGACTCTGGCGTATGCACTGCATGCAGTTTGAAAAGTGTAAAGTCGTGTTATTCGTACACAGATTGAAGAGAACGAAGTTGAAGTTGTAACTCTGTCTGTCCAGGTTATAGAGAGACGAAGCCCCTTCTCTTCTGCTGGACCACCCTGGGACCTTATCTTGGAAAACATATGTTTTTTTTGTAATTACTTCATAATTGGGTGTGCAGTCTGTAATTATGTATTTTCACAGTCTTATACTTAAACAGTTTTACGACAAACGACGACTTTCTTGACTTGCAAAATTATCTTTTAAATTGACAAACATCATAGTTTGTCATGTGTTCGATGGCAATCTGAAACTGACCGTGTTCCAGAGCACCAGTTCGAGCCAGGTCAGCCATTTTTAGCAATACCAGTTGATAACAACACATCGCACGGTATTTTGTGCAGCAACATGTCCACAGATAGAAGTTGGACAGTACTGTGTGTATGGTTGATTTAATGAGACACAAATAAGACATTAGTGCTAATAAACAGTTAATTACTGCAGCTTTCACACTGTTGATGTGCAGAGCAGCCATCTTGGATTTTAAGGTTGGAGTTGGTGAGGTTCTTCCGACTTTCTGAGTCGGAAATCTGACTTCAGGGGGCATTCCAGTTGAAATTTTAGACTAGGAACTTGGAAATCCCAACTTCCCAGTTAAGATGGAAGACGCTATGAGTCCTGTTCGGGAATGGTGGAATCAACCACCACAGTATAAAAATAATTACAGAATGTAAATACACAGTAAAAATCACTTGGTTCAAATTTGACCCAGTTTGGGTCAATATAGCAGCAACACAACACTGGGTTAACTTTAGCAATCTGTTATTTTAAATCAGTGTTACACACAACAAGCTTTAGCTAAAAACTGTCACAGATACGTTCATGTGTTTTTGAACATTTAGTTGCGTTTTTTGGTTTTGTTGTCCTGTTTTGTCTAATGTTGTTGTGTTTTGAACCTCAGGGTCATTGTTACATAAGAAGCTTTGCAGGTCACACGGAGTTCAGACACAGCAGCCCCTTCAAGTACTCTTTGTTCATTGGCCAGCATGTATATGAGCATGGCGGGAACCAATCAGCTCCTTTGAATGGTTAATTGGTGAACTGGCTCGTTGAGTTTGTCTTAGTTCACTTTCAGAGAGCTCTCTCTGGCTGTCTAGGACATTATGCGTGTAAATGAATATGTATATGCTTTATATTTTGTGCTTTCATTGTAAATATAAGATCAGTGAGTGTTCAGTGTTTTAATATGTATATTTGACTTGCTAGACTAGACGACAATATATGACTTAGCAGCCTGCCAGTAGTTGGTTCATTTAACTGCCATCTTTCATATTTGGAACATGTTAGTGTAATTATAATTGTATATTAACATTTTGCAGTCTTATTGTTTATTCCTAGCATGGAAATCTAGTATAGTTAATATTTTCCTACAAGCAAATATAATCTGAGCCATAGGTTGGCAGTTCACTTAATTCTCTTTGAGACTAATTACATCAGTTTGCTGTATTGATCCCCTTGTGGACAAAGTTTAGAGGACTATCAGTGCGACTGACTGATTGTGATTTTCTGCAAATCTCTGTTCTTCTAGGAACCACAAACATGTACCAAATGTAAACCTGTACAGCCTTCACTATCACAACACCATCCCAAAAGCCACCAGATTACTTTTACTTATGCCCAACACCCCTACAGGGTAGAAGCCGTCAACAAGGGACCTCCAGAGTTCTCGGTCGTTAGCTTTCTCTTCTATCTGATACCAGGTGTGTCCCAGTCTCTTGATGTCTGCCCGGAGATCCAGGTGTTCTTTGGCCGGCCTCTCTTCCTCTTCCCTTGAGGGTTCCATGTCAGAGCTTGTCTGGTGGTACTTGACACCGGTTTTTGTAGTATGTGCCTGATCCATCTTCTTCTTCCAATTTTGTTTGCTGCTGCTAATTGTTGATAAAGATTTGCACTTTGTTGATTGTGGTCGTCGTCATTCTCCAGGTCTCGGCGCCATAAAGCAGCACATATTTTACATTGGAGATGAAGATTCTTATTTTTGTTCTTCTTATTTCCCCAGAGATAGTGTCAGGCTCTGAAGCCAATTTGACATAGTGGCTAAAGCGTGGAATTACAATTTCTGGGTCCAACAGGGGCCCAAAAAGCACTTTCACTCAATCATGGGAAAAGGAGTGTCTGTAAAATGGTGGACACGTTTAACTTAATGACATTTCAAAAAGTCTTGAAGAGCCGCATGATTGAATTGTTTTATCCCCATTAAAATTAGCTGGAGGGCTAAACCTGAAGTTAGCTATCTCAGCCGGCGGAGGTGTCTAAAGAGCATACGTGTTTCTTTACAGCGGGAAGTGGCTTTTTTGGCTTCAAAACCGCAGTTCCTTGGACGGCCACTTGAGGCTCCAAAAGTGAGTCAATCCCCATAGACCCCCATGTTGAAATACCCAACTTTACAGCAGAAATAAACATGTTCACAGCCTGGTACAATTAATGGTTTTGGTCTCTGTTGCTAATTTCCTCTGTACGGAGGGTGAATTTTTTTATAACTCACCTGTTTAAATTTTATTAAGCTGTAAAGTTATGCATAATGAAGGACATGGCTGCTTTAAGTGACAGGTCCGCCAGCCGCTAGGTGGCTTGTTTCAGCCATTGGGCCCGCCTCTTTGCCCATTTTTGATTGGCTGGGTTAGGCAGCGTCACACACTGCCAAGATGGCGACGGCTGGAGCGGCTCACTTTGAGCTTCAAAACTGCTCCTCAGAAACCAACGGATGTCGTCACGGTAACTACGTCCATATTTTTATACAGTCTATGGAGTGAATGGAGCTCCGCCTCCGACGCTGTATCCAGTTCTCTTTATACATCCATGTATCACTCTAGAGCGCCAGATGTTCTTGAGCTGTAAAAACACTTTCCTTGCCTTGCCTATTCTTGCATTTACATCTGCTTCTGTACCTCCCTGTTAGTTAGTGATACTTTCCAATTAGCTAAAGGACTCTACTTCTTCTTCAAGAAGTCAAAACAAAGCCACCGTATACCATACATATTTTTATTTTTCATATCACTTTTTTCTGGCAGTAATGGACTTCCATACTTTAAAGCTGAGCTGACAGTTTGAATCCTTTTCTGTCGGCTCAGCGCGCCGCTGCCTGCGCCTTTAAGACGCCTGTCCTTTCTGTCGGCTCAGCGCGGCGCTGCCTGCGCCTTTAAGACGCCTGTTGAGTGAATGACGGCATCCTTTTATTTTTATCGCAGTGACCTCATCTTATGGCAGCAGGAGAGTCACCCTCTCCTGCTCTTTAGCTTCAACTTTACCGCTTTACTTTCTCTTTTATAAGCCGACATCCTCTCAGTTAGACCGCGTCTCTCTGCCTCTGTAACCCGCCCGGACGGTTGAAGAGCCGTTGGGACTTTGACGTCGAATTTTCAAACGGTGAGTTTCCCGAAATTTGCGGTCAAACAGTAAATCGGCAGCATCTGGTAAAGTGACGTTAACGGGGCCTAAAGTCAAAGTTTGGTCCATGTGTGAGTTGAAGGCGAAGTTAACGCCGTGTGTGAATATTCAGACTAACGTTAGAAGCTGAAAAAGGTAAAATGTCGGTGTGTGTTTGGTTGTTTGTGTAGCAGTTCGGCCTGGCGGTCAGAGAACAGCGAGCCAACGATACTAACATCTGAAAATGTCGTCCAGAAGTTCCCCCAAACTCATTTATACACGTACATACTCACTGAATAACTGTTTATCAGCTGACATGAAGTTAACCTTGACATATTCATTAATAAACCTTTAATTAATGCCTCAACTCCTTTAAATTAAAGCTGCTTTTAGATTTTACTCACTTCTGTCACCTTGAACACATTTATTAATGAATGTTTATAACATTTAATTAACGCCATGAACGTTGAAGAAACATTAATAATGTTAATGTAACATCTGAATATGTTGCCAAATTTTCTTGAAGCTGACAAAAACTCATTTTATACACTTGTTCACTAGCTGAATAATGTCTTACAAGCATCATATTCATTAATAAACCTTTAATTTATGCCTGAACTCCTTCAAATGAAGGGTTTTACAGCAGAGGAGGAGCAGAATACAGTAAATTTACACTATTGTAAACACTACCTGAAACAAGTACCTATAAAATATAATTATTATGGTTAACAATAGAAGAAATGACAACCTAACATCTGAAAATGTCGTCCAGACGTTCACCTAAACTCATTTTATACACTTAAATATTCACTCAATAACTTTTTATAAGCTGTCATGAAGTTAAACATGACATTTTTTATTAATAAACCTTTAATTAATGCAGAAAAGTCTTCAAAGTAAAGGCGAAAGACTTTTTTTTTTAATGCTACTTTAACATATTTAACACACGAGAACCCAAAGAAACAACCGTCACAGCAAAATGTTCATTTATTTCTTCTTAAAACATTATTAGTGATGTCGTTAATGTCATCTGGGAAAACAAAACATTATTTTAGGAAAGTTACAGTCAATTTGCATAATGTGTGAAATGAAAATATATACTTTAATACAACATGCAGCTTTTATTCCAAGTACAATCTGTCCACAAAGCCTCTAAAACGACTGACAGAGAGCTCCGACCCCCCCCCCCCCCCCCCTCGATAGCATGTGATACTTTAAATTAGGACCCACAGCAAACATGAACTCAGTAAATAGTTCCGTCTATTAAAAGTTAACGGGCAGAGTTGCTTTTGACCGGCGTCCCCCAGGTCTCCAATACGATGGTATTTTTAAAAAGCACTAATTAAAACTAAGTAATATGAAGTCATTAGGAACAAATTGATGAACAAAGTCATGAAAAATGGGAGCAACAGAATAAAACAGCTGTGAGATGAAACATCTGGGGTCTGCGGTAGGATTAGAGTTAAACAAATATATTTATTATCATGAACGACAGAAGAAATGCTTATCTAACATCTGAACATATCGTCCAAACTCATCTAGAATCACTCAAACTCTACTGAATAGTGTTTACACAACTTTCTATGAGCTGATATTAAAGTAATATTTTTGATTAATAACCATCTAAGTAATATCAAAACTCCTTAAAATGTCTTTACCAGAGCAGGACGATACATTGAATTTATGTTCTTCAATAGCTCAAACAAACCCTTTATCTTGAATCACTAGTATCATAAACGTTAGAGGAATAACACTCATATAACATCTGGACAACGTTTATTTATGTGAAGGTTTAATGAAACTCGTGATATAAAGAACAAATATTCTCTGGATTCTCAAATGAGAAGATTTGCTGCTTTTCTTTGTTTTAAATTAACATAAATGATTCATGTTTTTGTTTTTTAATGTCCTCAAGTCCATTTATGACGTCATCAGATCTTTACTTTAATCAGGAAAAATAACTTCCTGCAGCTCAAAGTTATTATTGGATGTTTTATCAAACTGGCAGAGATGGAAGAAATATTTACTGTAGTAAAAGTACTAATACAGCAAAGTAAAAATACTCCATTACAAGTAAAAGTACATAAGTATTATGAGCTTGATGTAGTTAAAGTATTGCAGTAAAAGTACATAAGTATTATGAGCTGATGTAGTTAAAGTATTGCAGTAAAAGTACATAAGTATTATGAGCTTGATGTAGTTAAAGTATTGCAGTAAAAGTAGTGGTTTGGTCCCTCTGACTGATATATTATTATATATGACATCATTAGATTATTAATAGTGAAGCATCAGTGTTAGAGCAGCATGTTACTGTTGTAGCTGCTGGAGGTGGAGCTAGTTTACACTACTTTATATACAGTTAGCTAGTTTAGTCCAGTGGTTCCCAACCTAGGGGTCGGGCCCCTCCAAAGGGTCAGCAGATAAATCTGAGGGGTGGTGAGATGATTAATGGGAGAGGAAAGAAGAAAAAACAAAGTTCTGATACACAAATCTGTTTTCAGTTTTTGGACTTTTTCTCTAATCTTTGATTTTTGCTGAAATATTGGATCATTTGAACATTTATTGAAATGAAAGCATGTGAGAAGTTTAGAGGGAAAAATCACTATTTGGTGGAGCTGTTAACAACTCATAGACATGTGAAATGTGACCCCGACTACACACTGCTTTTTGTAAGACGTCAAAAGACAAAAAGGTTGGAAACCACTGGTTTCATCTTTAACAATGTGTTGTATTTTAAAAGCTTGTTATATTATCCATTGTGTCAAATCTTCATCTGAAAAGTAACTAAAGCTGTCAAATAAATGTAGTGGAGTAGAAAGTACAATATTTCCCTCTGAAATGTAGAAAGTAGCATCACATGGAAATACTCAAGTAAAGTACAAGTACCTCTAAACTGTACTTCAGTACAGTACTTGAGTGAATGTATTGAGTTACTTTCTATTACTGTAAAGCAACAGTGTTTAACAGACGTTAATTGACTGTAATGTTGACGCTGGTGGTTTATTGCATCCTGTGATTTTAGTTTGGGCTCATTGAGGAAGTCGGTGTTCAGCTGTGAGAATTGATGGCTCTGTTTTTTGCAGCATGAGGGGATTTAAAGGTCAACGTGATAACTGAAACATTTGAAAGTCTGAGAGAGATCAGCTGTGATGTGCTGCTGTGTTGTCAGGAACACAACAGTCACTTGTAATTAAAGCTGAATAACCAGGTGTGACGTCCAGACGCTCAACTGTAGAAAATTACAAATCAAATGTAATCGATATTGATCTGTTTTGTTTAGATATGTGCGTCTCTGAACGAGGCAAAGTTTCAGTCATACTTCAGATAACGACCTGCAATTTACTGTATTGTAGTTTATAATAAACTGTTTTTATCACCTGAAGCTCTGTAAACTTTACACTAACTGCTTGTTATAAATTAAAATATTAATTTTCAGTCTGTCAGTTGTCACCAGTTAGACAAAAACTAATGATTCCTTCTGAAATGAATGAATTTGAATCATTTTTAGAGGCCAAAAGAAGTCAAACTGTCCTGTTTATCTTGAGGTGAGTCACCTGAGCAGGTGAACCTGTCAGTCAGCTCAGGAACCAGCTCCGCTTTTTAAACTGGTCTGTGAATCAGTCGTCTCGGCCTCACCTGTAAGAGCTGAACCTGTCAGTCTTTGATGTCAGCGAGGGCTCAAAGTCCTCTGATTGGCTGCTATCACAGCTGAGTCATTAACCTTCGGTCTCGGTCGGCGGACACACCTGCTGCAGGTAAACCGCTGAGAAACCAGGAAACGGTCGACTGACTTTATCTGATTGATTTCCTCGTCATCTGACTGAAACGTCAGGTTCTTCTGCGCTGAGTCATTTCAGCTAACGAGCTGCAGACGACCTCAAACAATTAATCAGTTTAATTAATCAGCAGTCGTTTTCCAGCCCAAACGCCCAAATCACAGTCAGATGTGACTGTTGGATGCTTTTGTTTGTCATTTATACAAATAAACAGAATATTTTGGGGTTTTTGTCTTTCAGTTGAGTAAAACGACCCTTCTGAACCTTTGAATGGAAGTTTTTCTGACATTTTGCAGACTAACAGATTGATTGATTGATTGATTGATAACATTAATGGTTAGTTACAGTCTGAATGTGAAGGTAGAACTGGTTCCAGAGCTCCTCCTGACGTTCACACTGTTTCTCACTAAAGTGAATTTAGTGTTTAGTCTTTTAAAGAACTTCAACACAGAGACGTCCAGTTTAGAACCAGAGGAACTAAACTGGGAACTGAACGTCCCAGTGGTGCTTCCTGTTTGTGTTTCCATCACATGTGAGGAACCAGGTAGATCCTGCAGATTAGACTGATGAGGACTTAATAAATCCCCCTCGTCCTGAAGTGACACCAGAGTTCTTCCTTTTTTTTTTATGAATGAAGCAGCTGCTGTGTGTGTGTTTGACCAATCAGTGACGGTCAACCCTGCAAACCCCGCCCCCCAGAGTTCTTGTACTTTTGAATCGTCTGGTTGGTTCCCCTCCCTCCTCCTCGCCACCGAGGTCCGACCCGGACTAACGGCCGCGTACGGCGTCTCCATGATGGATCGGAGCTACTTCCTGTGTTTACGTTCTGGCTCCGCCCAGAAACATCTGACCAATGAGGCGACTTTATTTAACTGAAACATCTTCAGCTTTGATTTAAAAGAACTGAGGTTTAGTTTGGACAGAAAGCAGACCCAGACCCAGACCCGGACCCAGACCTGGACCCACACCCGGACCCAGACCCGGACCACCTGAGAGTCTGGATGCTTCATAACGCAGCAGCTTCTAAACCGTTTGGTGCTTTATAAACCAACAGCAGTGTTTTAACAAGCAGCTCTTTGACAGACAGGAAGTCAGTGAGGAGACGTCAGACTGGCTGAGACATGAGTCCTTTAATCTTTGATATCTTCTTCAGTCCAGGTCCGAGTCCACGACGACACCCAGAGTTCTGGCTCAGTTTGTAAATGTTATTGATTGAAGCTGAACTGTTAACTCGTGTTTACAGTCGTCTGCAGTATCGTAGGAAGTTCAGACGTAAAAGCAGAAATAAAACAAATAAACATGTTTGGAGCGCAGAAGGTTTGAGGAGATTTTAATGTTGGTCTAAACTCTTGAGAAACATCCTCATTACACAGATATTCCTCCTGAGATGAGCAGCGATAAGACTGAACGTTACGTGACTCTGATGCCATCTGTTCAGAGGACTCTGTAGCCGGTAATTTGACTGAGATCAGATGTCTGCAGAGGAATGTCCCGGCTTGAAAAAACATAATTGGAATCCCATTTATTCTGGTTTATAGTGTGAAGAGGAACATGAAGTTAGAGACGCAGCCTCGGGCTCCGGCTGCTGCCTGGAAGCTTCAAACAGCTTCAACTACTTCTGATAAAAGTGATAAATATAAAGTTTTACTCTTTGTTCCTTCAGTCTCAAACTGACAGAGAATGTATTTAAACTGAATAGTTCTTAAAGTGAAAGACGGTCGTCAGTTCCTGTTTATAAAACACAACAGAAGTTACAGGTGTCACTGTAAAAGCATTTTGGTGTGATTCAAATGAGGTTTAAAGTCTTAAAACAACAGGAAGCATCAGTCTGTTGGTGTTGATTCAGACTCACATATCTGAACATTAACTAATGTTTTCACTACTGACTGCAGGTTGATTCAAGTCTTACAAAGCACTGATTGACATTTCCTTAAAAAAGCCTTAAAAGTCATTTTAAACACATTTCATTCACTTACATACTGTTTGTAGCCACAGACGGTGATGTAAAGGTCCAGTTTCTCTCAGGTGAGGGTTTCTGTTGGTTCGGGATTGAACAAGATGTTTGATGACGTCGTCTTGAGCTTTATGGAAAGTGTGATGACAACGACTGATTGATAAAGATTCATCAATAATGAAAATGATCGTTAGTAGTTTAGTTGTATTCAGATCAGACGTCAGTGCTGCGACACGACGGTGAAAAACAAACTGACCCATTCATCCTTCATCCATCCATCATCCATCCATCATCCATCCATCCATCATCCATCATCCATCCATCCATCCATCATCCATCCATCCATCATCCATCATCCATCCATCCATCCATCCATCATTCATCCATCCATCCATCCATCATCCATCATCCATCCATCCTTCATCCATCCATCATCCATCCATCATCCATCATCCTTCCTTCATCCATCCATCCATCCATCATCCATCCATCATCCATCCATCATCCATCATCCTTCATCCATCCATCCATCATCCATCCATCATCCATCCATCCATCATCCATCCATCATCCATCCATCATCCATCCATCCATCATCCATCCATCATCCATCCATCCATCCATCATCCATCATCCATCCATCATCCATCCATCCATCCATCATCCATCCATCATCCATCCATCATTCATCCATCCATCATCCATCTATCCATCATCCATCATCCATCCATCATTCATCCATCCATCATCCATCCATCATTCATCCATCCATCAATCATCCATCCATCCATCATCCATCCATCCATCATCCATCATCTATCCATCATTCATCCATCCATCATCCATCCATCCATCCATCCTTCATCCATCCATCCATCATCCATCCATCCTTCATCCATCCATCCATCATCCATCCTTCATCCATCCATCCATCATCCATCCATCCAACCTTCATCCATCATCCATCCATCCTTCATCCATCCATCCTTCATCCATCCATCCATCCATCATCCATCCATCATCCATCCATCCTTCATCCATCACCAATCCATCCATCATCCATCCATCCATCTATCCATCATCCTTCATCCATCCATCCATCATCCATCCATCCATCATCCATCCATCATCCATCCATCATTCATCCATCCATCCATCCATCCATCCATGCATCCATCCATCATCCATCCATCCATCATCCATCCATCATTCATCCATCCATCATCCATCCATCATCCATCCATCATTCATCCATCCATCATTCATCCATCCATCAATCATCCATCCATCCATCATCCATCCATCCTTCATCCATCCTTCATCCATCATCCATCCATCATCCATCCATCCATCCTTCATCCATCCATCCATCCATCCATCATCCATCCATCCATCCATCCATCCTTCATCCATCATCCATCCATCATCCATCCATCCATCCATCCATCCTTCATCCATCATCCATCCATCCATCATCCATCCATCCAACCTTCATCCATCCATCATCCATCCATCCATCCATCCATCCATCCATCCATCATCCATTCATCCATCCATCCATCCATCATCCATCCATCCATCATCCATCATCCATCCATCCATCCATCCATCATTCATCCATCCATCCATCCATCATCCATCCATCCTTCATCCATCCATCCATCCATCCATCATTCATCCATCCATCCATCCATCCATCCATCATTCATCCATCCATCCATCCATCCATCCATCCATCCATCATCCATCCATCCATCATCCATCCATCATCCATCATCCATCATCCATCCATCATCCATTCATCCATCCATCATCCATCCATCCATCATCCATCCATCCATCATCCATCATCCATTCATCCATCCATCATCCATCCATCCATCATCCATCATCCATCCATCATCCATCCATCATCCATCCATCCATCCATCCATCATCCATCCATCCATCCATCATCCATCCATCATCCATCATCCATCCATCCATCATCCATCCATCATCCATTCATCCATTCATCCATCCATCATCCATCCATCATCCATCCATCATTCATCCATCATCCATCCATCATTCATCCATCCATCCATCATCCATCCATCCATCATTCATCCATCATCCATCCATCCATCATCCATCCATCAGTGAGGATCGTCTCAGCTGGAAGTGTTTAATGAGGATCGGAGCTGGTTCTGGGTTTTCCTGATCCCGGTGTGTGCGGGCTGCAGGAGGAGGAACATATTTGGGAATTTTCTTTGCCGAGTCGACTCTGTAACTGCTGGTTTTACAACAGGAGGGAATTTCCTGCTGCGGAGCCGTGAGTCAGCGTGCAGGAGAGCAGGAACGCTGTGACGGGAAGTTTAAACGCTCCGGCTGAACTTCAGTCAGGGAAACACGTTTGGACCAGACTCCGGTTTATTATCAGACTCTGTCTCACTGTAATTTGAATTTAACGAGTTCCTGGTGTCAGTTGTTCCAGAGCTGCTTGTGTCAGAGATCCTTCATCTGTCAAACAACCTTAAACCTTCCAGATGCTAACACGCTAACACGCTAACATGCTATATACTGGGCTCATACTGGCTTACTGGGACCGATACTCACAAACAACGATATAGATAACTTATAAAAGATATGGGCTCATATCAGACAACATGTACGCTGATACATACCGATATATCAGCTGACTGATATCAACATATTAGCTTAATAACATGCTGATGTTAGAAGTTTATTTAGTCGGTTGATTGATTAGTTGCCAATTATTAAATTAATCACTATTAACTATTTTGTGTGATCGACATTTTTCATTATTTTCTGACATTTCATGGACCAAACAGCTAATCAATAAATTGTTTTGAGTCATTTTTTTAAGATAATAAATAAACGTCCAAATTCTCTGATTTCAGCGTCTCAAATGTCAATATTTGTAACGATTATTTTTGTTATTGATTAATCTGTGAATTGTTTCCTTCCTTTATAAGAATGATAATCTTTCTATAAACACAATAAAAACATTTTAGTAACTTTTCTTTAATGAAAATTGAAATTCAGTCGTATTTTCTTATGAAACATTAATTATTTATGAGCTTTAGCTTCTTGAAGTCGGACGTGAAGCTTTTTAATCTGATTTATTCCTTCACAGTTTATTCTGGACTGTTTACAGACTGTGTGTGTGTGTGTTTTATTGATTAATTGATTAGTAATTTGGTTCATAAAATGTCAGAAAAAGTCTAAAACCCAAAGATATTCAGTTTCACTGTCGTCTGAAACAGAAACAGTTTGATCCAGGAAACGTTTGCTTGAAAAGTGACTTCATCAATGATTGCTGATCAGTTTTGTTCAGACAGTTTCTGATCAAACTGATCGATCGATTTGACTTTTTTTTAAACTCTCAGTTAAACTTTTTCTTTTGTGTTTCCTGTCTGCGTTCCAGAGTCCGGACTCTTCAGCATGAGGACCAGGATCAAGGTGCAGCGTGATGTCATCGGCGCTCAGTCCAGGAGAGCAGACGGCTTTTGTGTGACGCCCGCTTCGGTGTGACCGGGAGCTCCTCCCCCGACCCGACACGCACGCCAACCCCCGACGCTCAGACAGCCTCTCAAACACAACACAGATAGTTGGTGGGGGTTCATCGCGGTTTCTGCTTTTCACTGCAGAGTGAGGCCTCTCTCTCTCTCTCTCTCTCTCTCTCTCTCTCTCTCTCTCTCTCTCTCTCTCTCTCTCTCTCTCTCTCTGTGTCTCTCGGCCCGGAGGTTTTCGGGCTGCCAAGCGCCATCAGGATGACATCATACCCGACCGACACAATGGAGCTCTTCATCCTCTGAGGGCCCTCGCCAGGCTGCGTCACTGCGCTGGACCGCCGGCCCGAGACACCCAGGAGGAGGAGGAGGAGGAGGAGGAGGGGGAGGAGGACTACAAGCAGGGGAGGGAGGGGGGTGGGGGGGGGTGGGAGGGAAGGGAAGGGAAGGGAAGGGGGGAGGAGGAGGAGGAGGAGGAGGAGGAGAAGCAGTCTGACATGTCGGAGCGTCCCCCGGGATCAGGATCCGGGATGCTGCTGAGGCCCGGCGCCGTGCGGCCCATCGGGGCGGAGGCTCTGGTGGCCCTGCTGGAGGGGGGGCTGGACCGGGTGGTGCTGATCGACAGCCGGCCCTTCGTGGACTACAACGCCTCGCACATCCTGGAGGCGGTGAACGTGAACTGCTCCAAGCTGATGAAGAGGAGGCTGCAGCAGGACAAAGTGCAGATCGCTGAGCTGCTGCAGCACTCGGCCAAGAAGAAGGTAAAACCCTTTCAAAACATCTTAAAGTCGGCTGTTTGACCTTTTACATGACCTCTGCTCGTTACATGCACCCTGATGACCCCGTGACCTTTCCTCTAGCGCCCCCCGCAGCCCCCGTTAAACACAGACATGAAGGAATCATAATAATGAAGTGAAGATATGAAAGTTGAAAACAAATGAACTTGTGTATTTCTGTAACTCTCTGTCATGTTTTTGGAATGATGATGTTTGTCGGTTCCTCGTTTCTTTGTGTTTTTATCACCAGACGTAGTTTGAGCTGATGTTTCATGCAGGAGGTGATGTGAGGAAGCAGAGACGTCCTCACAGTGAAACTTGTTAAACCTGCTGCTTTTTCTCCTGCTGCTGCTGCTGCAGTCTGAAGTGAAGTTCTGGGCTCCGTGTGGGCGTCTGACCTCACAGCTGTATATTTATATTTAACAAAAGAGATTTAGCGAGCCGCTGAGGTCGCTCCTCCCTTTTTGTGGTGTCGTGTTAAATTGAAATAACAGCTTTTTAAAAGGAAGCTCGCCGGCCAGTTTTATTACTGAGGCAACATTTTCCGTACGATTATGAGCTGTAATTAATTCTGCGTGCAGCGAAGGAGAGAAAGGCGAGTTTCCTCGAGTGAGTACAAGTTAAAGAGCAGCCAAACCGCCGAGTGTGGAGCTGAGAGGAGGGAGGCTGCTGGCTGCCAGAGACCCTCCACTGGTTCCACTGGTTCCACTGGTATATCAGTGTCACCTATTAGTGATTAAATAGATTTAACACTCTGCTCTTTTCTGTATCATAAGACTCTAGAAGGATGTGACGTGTCCTCTCATGTTGTAGTTAGAAATGTGTGATTAATGATATGACGGTAACGAAGGTGTTAATGATTGACGGCGTGTTTCAGTTGGAGCTGCAGGGCGATCAGGAGGTGGTCGTGTACGATCAGAGCTCTTCAGACCCGGCGGCTCTCGGCTCGGACTCTTTCCTCAGCGTCCTGTTGGTTAAACTGGAGAGGAGCTTCCCCTCCGTCCACCTGCTGTCAGGTGAGTCTGTCGACTCTGACGTCTACATCCAGTCTGTCACATTACTGGTTCAGATGAAACAAACCAGATAAAACATGTGGATCGGGGAGGTTTAGAGGCGCTGGCTAGCCGTTTCCACTCTTTATGCTAAGCTAAGCTAAGCTAGCCGGATGCTAACTGTAGCTTCATGTTAAACGGTACGAAACACAACGTTTACTGTCACTTATAACGAAGAAAAACATGAAATCATCACATCTGAGAAGCTGAAACTGGTCGATTGATCTACTAATCATTGCAGCTCTTCTTCATATTGATCTGTCAGCAGGAAAAACATCAAACTTCCCCTTTAAGAAACATCCAAACTGCTTTTAATCAGGATCTGATCTGGTTGACCCTCGTCTCCTCTCAGCTCAACTAAACACTCACAGAAATGATTTATTATTATTATTATTATTATTATTATTATTATTATTATTATTATTATTATGTGCAAACATGATAGAGTATCTGTAGTTTTGCGTGTACACACTTCCTGTCACTAGACTGCAGGAAATAAAAGCAGAAGAAGAATGAATGGAAACATTTATCGCTGTTTTCATTCTCTTCAGTCTGTGAGAAGACGACATGGATCCGTTTAATCAATACAGTCCATCGACTTGATCGATCAGGCTTCATCCGTCACGCTTGTGCTCACGTTCCAGAAACAAGTTTATATCACCACAAAGTCGAGTCATAAATAAATAACATGAAGTCAGAATGAACAGTAAACATGTTCCAGAGCGGAGAAGTGAAGTGTCTTTAATGTCTCAGAGTTCCTGGTTCTCTGATGTTGTTGTGTAAGCGTGAAACCTTTGACCCAGTGATTTTTTGGGAAGGTTTTAGTTGCTGATGGTTGAGGGTGGAGTCCGTCGGTGCAGCATGACATCATGGTTACATAACAGGAGCCTCAGTGGAAAGAAGGGAGGACGCCTCATAAAAACCGCTGCACAGTTCAGACCATCAGTACCTTACTTTATGATCTGTAGATATGACTGTGAGTTTAATGTTAATGATCCAAAGAAAGAATCATTGATCAGTCGATCGACAGAAAATGTATCAACAACTATTTTAATGATTATTTTAGCAAAATGTCCTTGTTGCAGCTTCTCAGATGTGATGATTTAAAGCTTCTCTGTGACAGTAAACTGAATATTTTTGGACTTTTGATTGAAGAAGACGACCAAATGATAAATCAATTGATCGATTAATTGATAATAAAAATAATCGTTGGTTGCAGCTGTTTGTCCTCTAACGAGAGGATTTATTAACAAACACAATAATCAAATCAAATAATAATAATGAAACTCAGGAAGCAGATTATTGATGATTTTCATTATTGATGATTTTCTTCATTAAATTAAATCATTTTCAGAAAGTTAAATCAGTTTCATGTCAGTTTTTAAGAGACGTTGTGTGAACGTTTATCTTCCTGCTTCTTTCATTAGTGAAACATATGGAGGTAAAAGTGTGACTTTATAAATGTGAAGATCAAATCTTTACATCTTTTATAAAAAAATGTTTTTAATGTGAACAAAAAAAAAACAACAAAAAAACAAAAGAGTGAAAATATTTCTGGAGTTCAGAATAACAGACAAAACTTAAAAATACTGAATTTACTGTCAAACAAAGAAAAGCAGAAAATTCTCCTGTTGAGAAGCTCAACGATCAATCGATAATCAATATAGTTGCAGATGTAGATGATTTAGATGAAGGGCATCATAACAGTGATGAAGACATTAAACTTTCACCATATTTATATAAAGTTGTTTTTCAGTCAGTTTTCTGTCAACATGAAGAAGATCCTTATTAATAAACTGTAAATGTATTGATTAAACATATAAACTGATCGATGGAACAAACCGCAGCAACAAGAGGCTGAAAAATAATCACACAACATCTTTATATGAAGAAAAATAAAAAAGGTTTCATAATGAAAGAATATCTGGTGTCGGAGCTGCAGAGCATCAATCCAGAGGCTTGTTGCTAGGCAACAAGTGTGGAGGATGATGAACCGTCTGCAGCCGGAGGGCAGCAGGTCGTTGAATAGAAACAACATCAGATACGCAGATTTATCTGAACTTCTATCAGTGACTAATTTAATTCTTCTTCTACTGTTAATGAAACACTTCCTGCACAGATGTGTCACATTAAAAGCCTCCAACTGCACAGTTATCGGTGAAAGAAATTTGTTTCTCTTTGGCCCTTTGTCGTACTTTAGTCTGAAAATCTCGGTGTGTTTCCTGTCAGGTGGTTTCTGTGAGTTCTCTCACCTGTTTCCTGGTCTGTGTGAGGGGAAGTCCGCCCTGGTGCCCTCCTGTATCTCTCAGCCCTGCCTGCCGGTGACCAACGTGGGACCGACCCGCATCCTGCCTCACCTGTACCTGGGCTGCCAGAGAGACGTCCTCAACAAGGTACCAGCCAGACCTGGATCCTGTCACAGACATCATGAATCCTCTGTGGGGGGTTTATAAAGACCTGCAGAAACAGTTTCTCTCCTCATGAATCATGTTTTTTTAATTCTTCGGCGTCTTCGTGTCTCTGCAGGATCTGATGCAGCAGAACGACATCGTCTACGTCCTGAACGCCAGCAACACCTGCCCCAAACCCGACTTCATCCCGGAGTCTCACTTCCTGCGAGTTCCCGTCAACGACAGCTTCTGCGAGAAGATCCTGCCCTGGTTGGACCGATCGGTGGAGTTCATTGGTCAGCGGGAACCTTCGTCATGTGACTGTAGATCAGGGAACATAATGATGATGTCACAGCAGACGTTTAAACATGTTGAACTAATGACGCATCAGTGCAGCTTCCTGGTGTCGGATTAGGTCTTCTTAACATTTTTATATTCATAAGATGATTATTAAGTGAAGGAATGATTGGAAAACATCTAACTTGGTGCTAATAGTTCATGAACTGTGAGGTTTCTTTTTTACACTTTTGTCACTCCTGAGCCTCCGTACTTCATCCAATCTTCACCAAACTTGCTACACAGCCTCCTCAACCGTCACATGTTTGTTGATACTTTTACACAGCTTCCCTTATGATTGGTTACCGAGGTCAAGTGGGCGGGGTTCAACCAAAATTGGGTCACATGTGCAAAGAGCGAACCTACAGTTTTGCCACCGGGGGGCGCTGCAGTTCACCAAAATGTTTGAATAACGTTCATCTGTTTTAACTCCAGGGGTCGATTGCGCCGCCTTGTGGCCGTTTTATCTTTACCTTCTCGTATCAGCAACAACAAACAGATAATTATAGAATAGAAATACTCCTTTATTCCCGCATGAGTCAAACTAATATCTCTAAATGTTTGTGTGTTTCAGAGAAGGCCAAAGCCTGTAACGCTCGGGTCCTGGTTCACTGTCTGGCTGGAATCTCGCGCTCGGCAACCATCGCCATCGCCTACATCATGAAGAGGATGGACATGACGCTGGACGAGGCGTACAGGTCAGAGTCATATGTGGTTATCTGTCGTTGGTCTGGATGTTTACTCTGTCTCAGAAGACATCAGCGTGTGTTTGTCGTCGGCAGGTTCGTGAAGGAGAAGCGTCCGACCATCTCGCCCAACTTTAACTTCCTGGGTCAGCTGCTGGACTTTGAGAAGAAGATCAAGAGTCCTCTCGCTGCCGACGCCAAACTCAAGTCCCTCCATCCTCAGGAGCCCAGCGGCGAGGCTCCCGCTCCGCTGCAGGACGAGCGGGAGCCTCCGGTCAGCCAGGAGGCCCCCGGGGGCCCCGGCCTGGCCCTGCTGGAGCCCCTCACCCTGCCCTGCGTGCTGGCCGACGCCCCCGAGGAGCGTCTGCTGGCTCAGGCTCTGAGCGGCCTGCAGCTGGCCGACGGCGCCGAGGACAGCGCCCGCCTGAAGCGCTCCTTCTCTCTGGACATCAAGTCGTACGGCGAGCCGGGCGGGAACGCCGCAGCCGCCGCCGCCGTTCACCGGGTTTTCGCGCCGCACGCCGGGCCGGGAGACGCCGCCGAGTTCTTCAAACCGTCCGGCTTCAAGGACACGAGCAGTAAACCCTGCCAGTTCTCGCCGGTGGAGGAGGTGTCGGAGCAGTCCACGCCGGAGCAGAGCCCCGACAAGGAGGAGGCGGACGCCCCGGAGCGAGCCGCGCCGCCACCGCCGCCGATCAGTAAACCTCCACCCGCTGCTGCCACCTGCTCGCAGCTGCATCGCAGCGGGAGCATGGAGGAGAACGCCACCAGCTTCCTGTTCGGTCTGTCCCGCAGCCAGCAGCATCTGGCCAAACCGGGCTCCGGCGGCGCCCTGAAAGGCTGGCACTCCGACATCCTGCTGGGCCCCGTCACCGTCTCCACCTCCTCGCTGGCCGGCGGCTGGTACCTCTCCTCCGAGTCCACGCGCTTCTACTCCACGTCGGCCATCCTGAGCGGCGGCGGTGGCGGCGGCGGCGGCGGCTTCGCGGCGTACAGCTGCGGCCACGGCCTGGAGGCGGTACGGCGGCGCAGCCGGCAGAGGACGGGCGACCGCGGGGACTCGCGGAGGAGCTGGCACGAAGAGAGCAGCTTCGAGAAGCAGCTGAAGCGTCGCAGCTGTCAGATGGAGTTCGGAGACGGGATGACGGACAGCCGGTCCAGAGAGGAGATGGGGAAGGTCGGCAGTCAGTCCAGTTTCTCCGGCAGCATGGAGATCATCGAGGTTTCCTGAAACGCTCTCGGGAGGTTCCAGCGGAGAAACGGAGCAACACACACACACACCGACGGCGCCGCGGTCAGTCGGACGCAGCTCACAGTCGACGGCGAAGGAAGGTGAAGAGTTTAAAAAGTTCAGCTGCAGGCGAAGTCTTCATCAGATAAACGTCATCATCAAACAGACACAACATGAGCTCCGCCTACTGTTAGATCACATGACGCTAAATAACAACAAACAGTCTGTTATTGATCCATAAAAACATCACAGATTTCAGCTTTTCATGTTTTAACAGAAGAAGATTCAGACTAATAATCAGCAACTTTCTCAATAAAGTCTTTTTTTTTTAAGTAAAAATGCCAAATATTCTGTTTTTCTTTGACATATTTAACAGTAAATTGAAGATCTGCAGACAAAACAAGCATATTGATTATTGATTAAACTGTAAACGGCATTTTTTCCCACATTTTATAGACGAATTGATTCTTTTTCTGTTCTCAGAAACTGTGATCAGCATTGTTTTAAACATTTCATCGACCAAACCATGAATCTTTATTGATCCAGAAAACAAATCAGCGGGTTCATTCATTCATTCATCAGTTCCTGCAGCAGTGAGTGAAGAAGACACAGACGCGGGTCGACATGTTGAGGAAAGTCGCAGCAGCGTCTCTGAACTGGTTTTTGTGAGTTTCTCGGACGTCGGTGTGTGTTCGCCGGAAACTCGGGCAGCAGCTGCGAAGTTTCTCAGCATGACGGGAAAAAAAAACAAGGACGACAGAAACTTTTCACTGACTGAACGTTTCGTCTTGTTTCTGGAGATGCTGAACAGGAACGTCGGTGGGAATCTCAGGTGTTGATGGGAGCTGCGGTCCCGACGCGGCGGATCAGAGGACTCAGGAAGTCGGTGTCAGTTTGGTTTGATGACGGACTGAGACGTCGTGCAAGGAAGGAAGTCGGACTTTTTTTCACAGTTAATCTTGCACTACTGTGGCGTGGAGACAGTTTCTCATTAAAAGTGTATAAAAGATGAAAGAAAAATACTTGACGTGAGTGTTTTTTTTAATGCTGTCGGGTAAAGAAACAAAAATATTTCATTTAAAAAATATACGATAAAACATGTTTTGCTGGTTTCTGTCACTTAATGGACTCAGTATAGAAATAAAACAGGAAATAAATTAATATCAGAGTCAAAAAAATACAACCAGGTGAGTTTCCCCTGAACTTCATAAAGTCTAGATAAATGTAATCTCTTATTAATAATAAAAACAAAATACATTTATACAAAACTTTATGTATATGTGTAGAGAGATGAGAGATAATTAAAGACAGAAATAAGAAATACAGGAAACTCAATATGAAAGTGTTTAACAGGTGAGACAGTGAAGCTGCTGTCAGCGGCGCCCTCTGCTGGACAAACCGAGTCATTAAAGAAACACTTCACAGTTTGTTCAAATCTGTCTTAAAACGAACTTTAAACACATTTCAACATCTAAACGCTGCACTTTTCTTTGAGTGTGCAGCGACAGCAGAGTGTGATAAGATGATTGATCGATGATTTATGATCGATCGGTTTCTGTTCAGGAAATATATCTTCTGACAGAAGAGCAGCGGCTAAAGAGAGAAGCTTCATTTGAAAAGAAAGACGACGATAAACAGTCAAATATGATCTTTTTTCATCTGATTAATGGTTCCAGTTCAGATCTTTTTTGTCAGATCTCTTTGCAGCATAAAAACCGTTAAAAGTGACGTCACTGTAACAGAAAGAAAAAACAGCAACAAGAAGAATAAAATGCTGAAGTTCAACAACCATCCAAAACCAACATTTAACAACATTTACTTTAAATGAATCGTTTTGTCTGTAAAAAGTCAGAAAATTGTGAAAGATGCTCGTTATCATTTCTCTTAAAGCCCAAAGTGACGTCAAAAGATGTCAGAAATATTCAGAAATTTCTCTCATGTAGGAAAATAATTTTTGTGGCGTTTAACTGAAGAAAAAAAAAGAATTAAAAGACGAATCATTCATCAAAACATCTGGAAACACGTTGAGGTGGAAGTTAATCTTGAAGTTTGAGATCCCATGAGGCCTCTAGTGCACCAGTGGCTGATGGGAAATGTAGTTTATGAAGGCTAACGAGCTAATCTGTGTTTTAATCTCAGCAGAATTTATTTAGGGTCTGGCAGCAGTTTACTTCTTACATCCAGTTATTTGTATGAACTGCTGGACTGGATCATAGTTATCCTTATTATACTTCAGATAATCACTGAGTATCTTTATCTACTTCCTCACACATCTTATAGACATGAAACACTTCCATTAAATGAAATGGATAGTATATATATATGCATAACAAATTGAACCCTGGTAACAAATCAGTATCAGTAAAGAGTCATTTCTGAGTCCATGGACTAGTACAACCTAAACTCTTCAACTCTTTTTTAAAAGGTGTCTCTTTTAGTTTAGTTTAATATGAAGGAGACCTTTAATTGTCTTTAACTGGGAAATTAAATACCTAAAGTTGTCCAGGAAGTTTTGTATCAGCAAAAAGCTGATACTTAAGCTACTTAAGCTTAATAATAAATAGTAATATTACTGTGGTCTAATTTAAATGCACAATAATAACTATAGTTCATTCTAGCTTATATTAAATGCAAAACACACATAACTCCCTGACATGAGGAGTAAAACTATGACGTCTAAAGCAACGTATTCCTTTGACATTTAGCTTAAAACAGCATAAACTATGTGAGTTTACATTCTGGACACAGATACTTGTACATATTCTTGCTAAAGTCCGTCTAGCATGGTGGCTAATTAGCGATTAGCTTAATTCACGATTAGCGATTAGCATGCTAATAAACATGAAGTTGGTCGTTAAGACTTTACCATAAGGCAGACAGATGGGTCCGGGTATCATCGGATAATTCGTAAATCATTTGTAATTTAAAAACCAAAAAAAAACGGTAAATCTGTTATTTGTTTCAAAACAAACAAACAAAAAAACGTGTTTTTGGTTTTTCCCGATTCGTTTTATCGTTTTTCCTTTTTGGACTGAATATCAAACAGGTCTGCGGACATCAAGCTAATTCGTTTTTGCGTTTGAAACCAACTTTCGTAATTTTCATCAAACTGGACTTTAGATTGTGCACTTTATTCAACCTCTACTGTTACATGATGTAATTATTTATTAATTATTTATGTTTAATTTATTCTCTCTTCACCTTTCTTATATTTCATACACTCCGTTTCTTTGTCCATAACACACATTATTTTCTTTACAGTTCAATGTTCAGTAAAGTGCGTTGATCCCGATCATAACCAATAATCTGCAGTACTACATAATGTTATACTGACTATATGTTAAGGCTGTCGCTGGCGTCTTCACCATAGCAACGGTTGCTGAGGATCATGGGTAGGCTAATGTAGCCGCTTCCGCTATCGTACAAAACTGACAAAAATACTTGATTTCTAAACCAAATTTGCACGATCTTTTGAATTTGGTTTTCTGGATTTTCGTTGGGAAAAAAAAAAAAAAAAAAGAATAGATCACGTGATTTCGTTCTTGGTTTAAAATGAAAAAAGGAAAAAAACAACATGTGACTTCCGTTTTTGGTTTCAAACTCAAAAACGACTTGGCTGAATGTCCGCAGACCTGCTGGATATTCAATCCAAAGAGGAATAACGATAAAACGAATCAGGAAAAACCAACAACAGACCGGGTTTGATTGGTTTTTTGTTATTTGATTCTGACACCAAAAACGGTTTTTGTTTGTTTTGAAACAAATAACAGATTTACCGTTTTTTGGTTTTTGAATTACAAATGAATTACGAATTATCCGATGATACCCGGACCCAGATGTTACACATCTTAAATATGAATGCTCACCTTTGTCTATGACTATTTAAAAATGACAACAGAAGTGACTCTGGTTTACATTTAGGATAAATTAGCCTATTTCATTTATGTTCAATGATGTTAGCTGAGCTGACACGACGCATAACAAGACAAAGTTACAAAAGAAAATTCTACATTACTAACTAGTTAAAGTGACACTAAAAGTTCATCAGTAAATATGCAGCAGGAGAACCATCAATAACTCCAATTAAAAGTGTTTATTTATTATTGGATTATTGATATATGATCAGTATATGAATGAAGGTGATTTTCTCTTTCTTTACATGACAAACGATATTTAATCATCGTATGATTTTAAATGTTCAGGACACAAAAAAACATGAAAATCAACAGACAATTCAACAAATGAATGAAATAATTACAATAAATAACACAAAACTGTTAATATAACATTAAAAACACAGACACAAGACAACAAGGACTCATCAATCAATAAACAACCGCTGGACTCAATCAAATGATCGATAGTTATCATAGTTAGTTATGGTTATGTTCTCAGTTACTTGATTAAAAATGAAATTGATCAGATCAGATGTATTTAAGTGTTAAATGAAATGATCCTGTAATGTTGTCCATCAGGCAGCAGGGGGCGCTGCACGGTTATAATCCCTGAGTGTTGGCTGGAAGGTGCTTCTTTACCAGCCTTTTAAAGTTCAGTTTAAACCGGTTTAAATGTTTTTGGTAACATGAAATTAAACAATCAAACTATTAAACATAAAAATGAAATATCCAATAATATTATATAATGTAGTATTACTATGATTTTATCAATTAATCAGAAAATAGTGAAAAACCACTGAAATCTAGTTTTGAGAGTTTCAGTATTTAATTGTATGCGTACATGTTGTATATTCCTTAATTATTATGTTTATTAAGGTCAAATCAGAGCCTGTTTGTCCTCCAGCACAGATAAACTTTACAAACAATACAGAGTTAAAACCTTCCTGCTTCTAAGATAAGATCAACTTTATTGATCCTGCAGGTCAATAAAAGAGTCACAAGAACAGACACAAAGAAAACTGTTAAAAATATTTAAAACTAGAACAGAGTCAACAGAAAACTAATCTGCAATCATCAAATAATCATTTTTAGTGATTTTTTAAAGTGAAAATGACAAAAATTTTGCTTATTTCAGCTTCTAAAATGTGTCACAAACGACAGTAAACTGAATATATTTGGGTTTTGTACTGTTGCTCCGACAAAGACATTTAAAGACAGTTTATAGATAATAAAAATAATTGTTACTTGCAGCTCTAAACTAGAATATATGGTGGTGGAAAGTAACTAAGTACATTTACTCAAGTACTGTATATAAGTACAGTTTTGAGGTACTTGTACTTTACTTGAGTATTTCCATGTGATGCTACTTTATACTTCCACTCCACTACATTTCAGAGGGAAATATTGTACTCGGTACATCAAGCTCATAATACTTATGTACTTTTAGTTTTAATGGAGTATTTTTACATTATTGTATTTGTACTTTTACTGCAGTAAAGTATCAGAGTATCAGTATCTGTAGTGTTTAGTCTTAATTAGTTAAATGCAAGTTAGAAAGTTTCACAAACATGAAGAATGACGTATTTGAAGCATTAAAAGTTTACCAGCTGACCTCCAGACTACCTCAGAACTGAGACCATGTTTCTACAGTAGTAATTAGTGACACCTCCTGACCTGCAGCACCAAAGGACAAAACAAGAACTAAACATGGTTCATAACTGCTGGTTTGTTAACAACGTTGTGGAGAAAGCAACAAGAGAGAGTTTTAAGAGGAATATACTGCTGAGTTTTCTCAGCTCTGTGTCCTTGTAACAGACAATATTTTCTACTGTAGTGAACAGAGCTGAGCGGTTCCACACAGTTTCTCTCAGACATGTTTTCAGTTTAGAAACAAAAAGTCTAAATTTTCTCAGAATTCACAGCAAATTAGTCCTTAAAGTAGTCAAGAACTAGACAGCTTCACGCAACTGATGAGTACTAGTTAGATCCAAACCTCAGTCAGAGTGTATCTCTGTTAAACCAGCTCAGGACTCACGGTTAACACACACACCCACACACACACACACACACACACACACACACTCACACACACACCCACACACACACACACACACACACACACACACACACACACACACACCCACACACACACACACCCACACACACACACACACACACACACACACACACACACACACACACACTGATGAGATGGGCCTTTGCATATGCAAATCTTCAGCAGGTACTTTTCGTAACAGATCAGTTAATATAGTTAATATTCCAGATATTCCAGCATGAGGAAACCAGTGAAACGACACATGGGACACAAGTTGTTGAGCTGAATGTGTTTGGAGTCGTCTTCAGTTTTGTGGATTACAGTTTTTTTGGATATATTTTTCAGCTCAGATGAAAGTTTATTTGCCTCCTTTGTGTTTCAGAGACAGAGATCAAATAAAACCAAACACATCTGCGTGCCGTCGTCCCATCAGAGGTAAATAGCAAAATAACTTATTAAACTCTTCAGTTGTCTGTTTATCACTGCAAAGCTTTTATATCAACCTCATTATTCTGAAACATTTGCAACAGTCACCTGTCTGTGCAAAAAGTAGAGACAGTAACCAATCAGTGATTTATAGATTTATTTATTAATTTATGAAGTTTGCAGAACAAAACTCATTTTATGGCATTTTCTTCGTCAAGGGGTAGGAGTAAGGTTTGCTCTCTTTTAAGCCTGCAGCCTTGCAGTTTAGCTCACTCTTACCTCCTGCACTCTCCAAAATAAAGACCCTGTTACAATCACTCAGATCTTTAAATTGACCCCGACCTTCAACAGTTTTGGTTATCTTGAATGTTTCATAGGGGGGGATAAGAACCTCTTCCTGCTTTGGAAACACTGAATAAGGCTTCACGTAAGCTCCTGAACAGGTCTTAATTTGAAAGCAGGTCTCGCTACCAAAGTCTGTAAGATCTGTTCTGAAAGAGCTGGAGGCAAACGTACCAAACCGAATTATGTCGTTAACTTTGCCAGTGAACACAGCTGTGGTTCTTCGATAAGTAGTCTGACACTCATAATTCTTATTCAGGGTTTGTATGGCAGTAGTCAGCCAGAAATGTAAAGAATGGAGTTGGAAGGAGCTGCTATAGATGTTCTTACTGGTCCGGACTGCTGTATTGAATTGATCATAAATGTAGGTGGATGTATAAACACAGATTGCCTGGATGTGGTCTTCAGAGAGAACATTATTTCCCTGCTTTTTACCATCATCTACACATTGTTTTACTTGTTCATCTTCCCAGGCTTCTGCAACTTTTCCCACATTCTCTTTGTTGAAATATTCTTCCTTGACCTTCTTCTCCATCTCCTTGGTGCAGCCAAAGTACATGTCATCAACAGCATTAAGAACCATGTCCAGTGGAAATGGGCCGGAGGGCTGGGAGGCAGAGGCACCGGCCTTGGAGGCAGAGGCACCGCGCTGGGGGGTAGAAGAGGGAAGGAACAGGTGATGTTACACAACAAAGCTTTTATGATTTATTCAAACCAACTTCTAGAAATGACACTTATATAAACTACAACAGTAAATCCAGGTTGAAGGAAACGTAATGCAGTCTGAATGATGTTTTCTGTCAACATGATGAGAAACGTTGACTGACGTGTTTCATTAGTTTGATCTTCAGTCTAATATCTGCTGGTAGTAACTCCAGCAGTATGAAACAGTCGTCTGCTTGTGTTCAGACTCTGGCAGCTCTTAGTTCAGGTCAGAGAAAGATCACAGTCTCTGTTTAATACACAAGAAAGTTCATCTACATGTAGCTTCACTCATTAACCGGCAGTGCAGTGGTGGATAAAAGGTTGGATAAACACTATTTTACCTCACAGCTGTGAGGGCCTGATGGACCAATCAGTCTCTTTCTTAAAAACACGTCTGGATTCACACACTGTCTACATGCTCTTTATTACAGACCCATGTTTGGAATATTACTGGTACTGAGCCAAGAATCAACCCGACTCCATGGAGTCAAACAAGTAAAGAAGTGAATGTAAATGTCCCTCAATGTATAACTTGATCTTTTTCTCAGAATATGGTTCTCACCTTCCAGTGACGAGCAGGCTTCGTCCAGCAAGGGACCAGAAGTACTGCAGCAAAGATCAGCAGGTGAGCCTTCATCTCTGCAGCTCTACAATGTTAACATGCACACATGAAGAAGTCTGACATGTACAACAGCCTGCAGTCTGCTGCCTGCTGTATTACACATACATAGAAAACTTTGCTACAAACCTAACATTAAAAATAGCATGATGATGATGATGATGATGATGATGATGATGGAAGATCAACTCACCAGTCTGATGTGAAGTTGAGCAGTAAGTGAAGCGCTGAGTCAAAAGGTTTGGTTGGACAACAGGTCCTTAATGTTTCTACAGGACTCATGATCACCTTTTTATACACATCACACACACACACACACACACACCTTGCAGAAGCCACACCTCGTCGCAGGACACACACACACAAGGATGAACGTTTAGTTTCTATCATTGGTTGAATCTCATTTTCTGTATTTCAACATTTAGAGACGACAGTAACCAACACAGAAAGTTGGTCATCATGTTAAATTCTGCCAGAATTCTACTAAACATGCAAAAGAAAATGCATATATATACATATATATATACATATATATGTATATATATATAGAGAGAGAAGAAGAGTATAGGAGTGACAGATCTATGGTAAATTATTCTGTCAGTTTCAATAGATAATGTTTCATTTGTAACTTCAATAACAAACATACAGATGTATCAAAGAATATGAAACGTTATTTTATAAGTCAAACAGTCCATATATGTGTTATCTTGTTATGTAAGTCTAGTGTGTAGTTATCTTTATTATGAGTACTGGTTATATCTGAGATTAGACAGACTTCTACTTTCTCACACTGTCACTCAAACTACAGAACATGTCTGCTGTAATCCTCTTTTTAAAACTTCCTACCTTCATGTATCCATACTTCATGTTTACCTTTTGAGATGAAAGACAATCAAACTTTTAATATAAAGAACATTTCTTCATCTCTCTGTTTAACTCCCTTCATCCATCCTTCCTTACTGTCCTTTCTCTCCTCACGTCAAAGAAGCAAACAAATGCTTCCTGTTCTCATTCACAAGGATAAACTCCTGGCACACTTTTCTCTCGCTGACTTCTTCCAGTATTTCTTAGTGAATGTGAAAGACTGACACGTTGTTCAGGTGTCTGAAAGCTCAAACCCACAAACCGTTGTGTTACTGACTCTTTTACAGATGAACATTCATCAACACTTTGTCCTCCAAAACACATCAGACAGAGTCAGAGAGGATTTCTGGTAACATTTATGGAGCTTACAACTCTGTCTAAGACTCTACTATAAAGATCATTTACTTGGCCTTTGCAGCTGCAAACCAAATGATTTGACTGACAGAATAAAACAGTAAAACCGTCTTAATTTGAATTATCTGCACACACAAAGACTCATTTGGATTCTAAGTAAGACGGGCCTTTCAAAGCAATAAGATCATTTGAAGCATAGTAGAAAATGTGATTTGCATTTGTCAGTATCACCTTTTATAATAGTTCAGATAACACGGTTATCCTTTGCTGTAATTTACATAGCGAAGAGCTGCAGAATTCCCAGTAATGTAGTCTAAAGAACTGTCCCAGTTCACAGTTAATACCTGTTTGTAAAAAGAAGAAGATGCCATAACTTGATTCACAGAAATTAACAGTTTTAAAACTTTGTTTCAATTAATAAAAGTTGAACTTTGTTATTTTATCAGTTTCAAACACACCTGCAGCCATGAAGAAAGCAGACACTCCAGCATGCATTCACCATCTTCCTCCTCATATACAGAACTGTTCCACATTAAAATACATTTATGATTTGATTGAAATGTTTAAAATGAGAATGGTGTCTTTTTATTTGCTTTCCAATCAGATTTATGGACGTATCTATGACAGATGATGGCTCCTGACTCGGCCGTCGGTGGATTCAGCTGACTGTAGTGAGGTGAGTGTGATGTGTGAGTGTTTATATTCGACTGACTGATGACTGAGAAGAAGCAGTGTGACGTTTAAGGTAAATTGTATCAGTGGGTAACAGATTTGAGGGGAATTTCACCCCAAAAATGTTGATGTCTTTCAATTTTGGTAATTTTTTCATGACTTTCTTGAAGACTGGGCAACAGATTTCCATCAAAACTACAATCATACTTTCTCACCTCAACAAGGAAAACTATAAATACACATTAGAGCTGCTTTAAGGTGTTTTTAAAATGATTTATATACAAGTTCCAGCTTGTAACTGTGAGAAATAATCATGAAGAAAGTGTGAAAATGGAAAAAAACTTATATTATATTCCACATCAATAACATCTGTCCCTCATATTTCCCTCTCAGCTGTGGCTAAAGGCAGGACTTCCCAGTTTCACCAGTAATATTTGTAGCAGCTATGGAGCCATGGATCTCTAGAAAGGTTCATTTAAATATCATGAACATGAAAATGTCTAATTATATGCAGATGATTTCATCTTATACATTTAAACTCCATAAAGTCAGAACGTTCAGTACGACCACTGTCTAATGAGAACAAAGACAAAGTAGAACACTTCGCCACTGATGTCACATGACTTCCTGTATACAGATGACAATGCTGGTTGATGTCCGCCATCTTGTCTGCAGCCAGGTTCTTTTCTTTTAGGGACCCTGTGGGTCTGGGGCCTCAGGACAGTTACCCACTGTACCTGGTTGATAAAAACCCTGCATGATGGTTCCTGGTTATAAAGACCAGTTGTCGTGTAGCAACGGCTCCGGGGCTAAATATGACTCTGCATTCAACACTTCCTTATAAATGTATAAAGTCCCAACAAATATAATATTGTATCAACAATAATGAGTCAGTTAAATATTAGAAGAGTAAATACTTTGACTAAATACTTATTGATCGGTCTGATCCCATGAGGGGAATGTGCTGTATGTACAATGATGACCAGATGATGAGTCACGGTCCATATTAAAATCAAACCTCTAATGCTGGGATCGAGTGTTTCTACCAGGCACAGACTACAAGTCCTCAAGTCTTTTCACTTTTACTAGTCTTTAACAGTAAAAACAACACAGTTTATAAAAAGAGATCCCATAATGCATTGCATTTTCTAGATTTACAGTAATACACTGTAAATGAGAATGTCAGTATTTTACTTTTGAATGTAAACTATACAAATCCAGAAGGTGTTAATAATAATGTAATAATATAATAATATAACTGTTCTAACAGTGAGTTACTGTAATCAACATTATATTACAGTAGTGAACTGTAACAATGGTTTAGATTAAATTACTGGGTATTTAGCAGCACTTCACTATGTAAATTACAGATAACCGTGTTGAATGAAGTGTTGTAAAAGGTGATACTGACAAATGCAAATCACATTTCTTAGTGTGCTCCAAATGATCTTATTGCTGTGAAAGGCTCGTGTGTGCAGACTGCTGTGGATCATAATGCTAACTGTCTTTCAAATTAAGGTTTTGCTGTTTTATTCTGGCAGTCAAATCATTTGGTTTGCAGCTGCAAAGGCCAAATAAATGACCTTCATAGTAGAGTCTTAGACAGAGTTGTAAGCTCCATAAAATGCTCCATATGAGACGCAGGCACTTACGTTTGTGAATAATCATCAACTGACGTGCAGACATGCATTTATACACATTTAAACACACATTCAGACACTTGTGTTTTAAAAACAGGACTCAGTTTTCCTACTGTATGTATAAATGTGTGTGTGTGTGTGTGTGTCTATGATGTGTATAAAGAGGAGATCATGAGTCCTGTAGAAACATTAAGGTCCTGTTGTCTAACCAAACCTTTTGACCCAGCAGTTTCCTTCAACCTGTATTTACTGTTGCAGTTTATATACGTTTAATTTCTATAAGTTGGTTTGAATAAATCATAAAACCTTTATTGTGTAACATCACCTGTTCCTTCCCTCTTCTGCCCCCCAGACCTCCAGCTCACTTCCACTGAACATGGTTCCTGAAGCTGCTGATGACATGTATGAAGACTGCACTGAGGACATGGAGAAGAAGGTCAAGGAAGAACATTCATCTTAATCCATTTAAACAAGTCTGGCAAGAAGCACAACAATGTCTAAACAAAGATAAAGACCCAGAGGATGAATCTCTCACCAAAAACCACATGCAGGGAATCTGTGTTTATTCATCTGACAACATTTATAAAGAATTCAATGAAGCAGTCCAGACCGGTAGGAGCATCTATAGCAGCATCTTCTGATTCCATTCTTTACATTTCTGGCTGATTTCTGACATACAAACCCTGAATAACAATCATCACTGTGACATTACTTATTGAAGAACTGATGTTGCATTCACTGGCAAAGTTAACAACATAATTCAGTTTGGTACGTTTGCCTCCAGCTGTTACCTGAAGCTTTATTCAATAACAGATGAGGAAGAGGTTCTTACCCCCCCGTGAAACATTCAAGATAAGAGACGGACTTTATTTTGAAGAGTGCAGGAGATAAAAGTTACCTAAACGACAAAGTTTCACACTAATGAGAGCAGAGTTTCCTCCAACTGCAGCTTTTGCATCGTGTCATAATGTCTTTAATGTTTTATGTAAAACACTTTGACTCACCTTGTTGTTGAAATGTGATTTACAAATAAACTTACTTTGCCTTCTGATACACAAGTCTGTTCTCAGTTTTTGGACTTTTTCTCTAATCTTTGATTTTTGCTGAAATATTGGATCATTTGAACATTTATTGAAATGAAAGCATGTGAGAAGTTTAGAGGGAAAAATCACTATTTGGTGGAGCTGTTAACAACTTAACAGCATCTCTGCTTGTTGTTGAAGAGTTTTTATTATTTGAATGTTGTTCAGGACTTTAAATGAGTTCATCTGCCTGCAGAATGTTTACAGGCTGTGATGTTTTACAGTCAGACTGATGAACTCTGCAGATCTCTGGCTCCTCCGTGTGGACGCCGACTGAACTGCAGCTACTATCCATCTAACACATTGTTTAGCATGTTATACAGCTCTGGACAGGCTGAAACATAAAACCATCTCAGAAAATACAGTTTACATACATTAGTAATGAATCCTTAATAACATTTAATCCATACACCTGTTTTAATTGCAAAAATCCTCATTATGTGACCGACCTCACAAACTGTTGTAGGATGAAGGTTACAGACGGTTCTGACCCAAAGACAACAGAACAATCTAAAGAGGTGTGACTGAGCAAACTAGTGAGTAGTACTGTAGTACTGTAGTACTGTAGTACTGTAGTACTATGAATGGAATAATGTCAGCTACAACAACTACAACATGTTTTTAAGGGGACTTTATTCACCTAATTGTCAGTTTCATAAAGGATTCATGATCTTCTACCATAAGGGCCAGTTTCCTCCATCATAAGGGGATCTTATAGTATCTCATGTTGTTCACTGGAAGGCACTTCAACATGTTTTTCTCTCATACAGCATCACTGTCACATTACTTACCGAAGAACCAACCTTACATTCACTGACAAACACAGTTCGGTTTGGTATATTTGCCTCCAGCTCTACAAGAACAGACCTTTATCTCTTCAGTAACAAGACCTGCTTTAAACCTGAGACCTGAAGAATTAATCAGTGTTTGACACAGAGGAGGAAGAGATGCCTACCCACCTGTAGTGACCACTTTGACTATCAAAAAAGCCTCAACGGTCTATTTCCCAATCATAGACTAAAGAAAGCCTAATATTAATTTATAATTATTACCACACAGTCAAAAACTGTTTGCATCTCCCAAGTCAGCAACACCTGTGTCAGGTAACCTCTGATTATATTAACTTCTGTCTAACTGACAGCAGCACTACTCCCCCTAGTGGTGGGAGGTTCACCAAACAAAACATTAATAAAATATGGCTCTTACACGCCCACATGAAACATTCAAGATAACCAACATAACTGACAGTCAGGCAGCTCTGAGGGATTGTAACGTGCTCTTTATTAAGGTAACAGTTAGCTGAACACTTAGGAGACGTTATTCTCCAGCTGATGAAGAAAATGCTAGAAAATAAATGTTATTCTACAAGCTTTATATGTAAATCAATAAATAAATGTATAAATCACTTCAACAGCTGTACTGAAGTCAATCAGCGTGCATCACAACATCATTATTACTGTGTATAGGATCAAATGTAGGAGCATCTGTGCTGTTTTACATTGATTTCTATGTGCAGCAGACTGTATGTCTCTGTATGGAATCAATACATGTGTGGCACATCCTTTCTCTAAAAGACACAGAAAAACTAGTCCACACATTTGTTACTTCTAGGCTGGATTATTGCAACAAGTCTAAAGACTCTCCAGCTGGTCCAGAATGCAGCTGCACGTGTACTGACTAAAAGTAGAAAAAGTAAGTCTGTATGTTTTCATAAACTCATCAGTCATCATCTCCTCCCAACAAACACAAACTGCTCCTGTTTGTTTTCTAAGAATGAGCTGACAGCTGTTTCCTGACATGTAAATTCAACATCAGCTGTTTGAAAAGATATTAGAGAAACATCATATTAATATGTGAAGTTCAGTATAATAATGTTGTATTTCCAGATGTTTTGGAGCCTCCTGCAGGTCAGAGGCGGTACTGCAGTGACAGGAAGCTGCAGGACTTCCTGTCAGAAGGTAACACGTTTGTGGAGCAGAGTTACTCATTTTATTTCACTCTCACATGTTTTATTTTATTCAACTGTTTTTACTGTCATCTGATGAACCAGCTCTTATGAAGGGAGGCGTTTTGGATTTATGAACTGAACACAGTTGAACCGTTTGGACTTAATGAAAAACAGGATTTGAGTTGTTTTCTTTGATATGAGAATATGAACTCATATCTTTGGGTCCGTTCAGTGGTGCAGAGAGACACTTGTAAAGACATTTAGCTCATCCTGTTCAGTCAGTTGTATACAGGTGTTACAGATACTCATAACTGATCAAATATACAACTAAAAGGAATTTAAAGTTAGTTTGAGACTCTGAACGAACAGAACTCAGCTGAAAGATTCTGACTTTACACCAAACTTATTGTTTTAGTTTTTCCATTGTTTTTATTGCGTTTATTGTTTTGTTTTTTTTTTTAAATTAATTTTACTGTTTTTTTTTTATTGTGACTAAGTTTCCATAATGACCTGCAGAGGCTGCTGTAGCCAGCAGGCGGCGCTCATTTCTTCTGGTTTCAGGTTTTATAGCTGCTGTTGGTTCCTGCTGCTGCGCCAGAAAAAGAAAAATCACATCAGAAAAGTTTATTGTTATAACAAGATTATCATCATCATCATCATTATCATTATTATTATTATTATTATTATGATCATTATTATCATCATTATCATCATTATCATAATTATCATTATCATCATTATTATCAGTCATCAGGACTTTATTAACTCACATGTCTGTATTTTAGTGTCTGATTCTGGTTTATTTCTGATCCGGTTTGTGTGAACTTTCAACCAAATAAATTAATCCAAAACTGAGAAACATGTTTAACTACATCAAGCTCATAATACTTATGTACTTTTACTGCAATACTTTAACTACATCAAGCTCATAATACTTATGTACTTTTACTGCAATACTTTAACTGCATCAAGCTCATAATACTTATGTACTTTTACTGCAATACTTTAACTGCATCAAGCTCATAATACTTATGTACTTTTACTGCAATACTTTAACTACATCAAACTCATAATACTTATGTACTTTTACTGCAATACTTTAACTACATCAAACTCATAATACTTATGTACTTTTACTGCAATACTTTAACTACATCAAGCTCATAATACTTATGTACTTTTACTGCAATACTTTAACTACATCAAGCTCATAATACTTATGTACTTTTACTGCAATACTTTAACTGCATCAAGCTCATAATACTTATGTACTTTTACTGCAATACTTTAACTGCATCAAGCTCATAATACTTATGTACTTTTACTGCAATACTTTAACTACATCAAACTCATAATACTTATGTACTTTTACTGCAGTACTTTAACTACATCAAGCTCATAATACTTATGTACTTTTACTGCAGTACTTTAACTACATCAAGCTCATAATACTTATGTACTTTTACTGCAATACTTTAACTACATCAAACTCATAATACTTATGTACTTTTACTGCAATACTTTAACTACATCAAACTCATAATACTTATGTACTTTTACTGCAATACTTTAACTACATCAAGCTCATAATACTTATGTACTTTTACTGCAATACTTTAACTACATCAAGCTCATAATACTTATGTACTTTTACTGCAATACTTTAACTGCATCAAGCTCATAATACTTATGTACTTTTACTGCAATACTTTAACTGCATCAAGCTCATAATACTTATGTACTTTTACTGCAATACTTTAACTACATCAAACTCATAATACTTATGTACTTTTACTGCAGTACTTTAACTACATCAAGCTCATAATACTTATGTACTTTTACTGCAGTACTTTAACTGCATCAGACTCATAATACTTATGTACTTTTACTGCAATACTTTAACTACATCAAACTCATAATACTTATGTACTTTTACTGCAATACTTTAACTACATCAAACTCATAATACTTATGTACTTTTACTGCAATACTTTAACTACATCAAGCTCATAATACTTATGTACTTTTACTGCAATACTTTAACTACATCAAGCTCATAATACTTATGTACTTTTACTGCAATACTTTAACTGCATCAAGCTCATAATACTTATGTACTTTTACTGCAATACTTTAACTGCATCAAGCTCATAATACTTATGTACTTTTACTGCAATACTTTAACTACATCAAACTCATAATACTTATGTACTTTTACTGCAGTACTTTAACTACATCAAGCTCATAATACTTATGTACTTTTACTGCAGTACTTTAACTACATCAAGCTCATAATACTTATGTACTTTTACTGCAATACTTTAACTACATCAAACTCATAATACTTATGTACTTTTACTGCAATACTTTAACTACATCAAACTCATAATACTTATGTACTTTTACTGCAATACTTTAACTACATCAAACTCATAATACTTATGTACTTTTACTGCAATACTTTAACTACATCAAGCTCATAATACTTATGTACTTTTACTGCAATACTTTAACTGCATCAAGCTCATAATACTTATGTACTTTTACTGCAATACTTTGACTTCATCAAACTCATAATACTTATGTACTTTTACTGCAGTACTTTAACTACATCAAGCTCATAATACTTATGTACTTTTACTGCAGTACTTTAACTACATCAAGCTCATAATACTTATGTACTTTTACTGCAGTACTTTAACTACATCAAGCTCATAATACTTATGTACTTTTACTGCAATACTTTAACTACATCAAACTCATAATACTTATGTACTATTACTGCAATACTTTAACTACATCAAACTCAAAATACTTATGTACTTTTACTGCAATACTTTAACTGCATCAGACTCATAATACTTATGTACTTTTACTGCAATACTTTAACTGCATCAAGCTCATAATACTTATGTACTTTTACTGCAATACTTTAACTACATCAAACTCAAAATACTTATGTACTTTTACTGCAATACTTTAACTGCATCAGACTCATAATACTTATGTACTTTTACTTAAAGGTCCAGTGCGTAGGATTTATTGGTGTCCCCTTCCAAGCGGGTGGGAGAATCTACGGTGGCCATGAAACTGGTGAAAAACATCAAAGGCCTCTCTAGAACCAGTGTTTGGTTTGTCCGTTCTGGGCTACTGTATAAACATGGCGGTGTAACATGACGGGCTCTGTGGAAGAGGACCTGCTCCCTCTGTAGATATAAAGGCTCATTCTGAGGTAACGAAAACACAATGACTCTTATTTTAGGTGATTATACACTAATTAAAACATACCTATGAATATTATATTTCATTCCTGCTAGGTCTGTTCTGCTAGATGCCACTAAACTCTACAACACTGCACCTTTAAGTAGGATTGCAGGACTTTTACTTGGGGCGGGTCTTACAGCCTGTAAGGCAACACTCCGGGTGTATTCTGCACATTGTCTCTGTGCAGGTTGGCTGCTGCTGGAGCTGCTTTTACTCACAATTCAAAGTGTAGTTTTTATACGAGCCACATCTCCGGAGAGCTGAGCCGCTAAAAAAAACAACTCCTGTAGCCGAACAAGAGCTGAGTTTGTCGGATATAAAGTGTCCAGAGGAGACGTTAAACCTGCCTGGACTGGAGGTACCAGCGTGTTTGTGCCATGTTGTAGTGACGGATTACACCTGCAGGTAAAACCGCTTTAATTGACATTCCTCCCTCATCTGCACGCGGACATTTCTGTTGCTTTGCTCATTTTTTTAAAATATATTTTCTATTCGATTAATTCAGGAAATACCTCACATATGTTCTGATTTGCCAGCTTTGTCATGCGAACACACAACCTAAACATAAAATGTGAAAACAAACGGTGGCAACTTGATCCGTGGAAGGAAAGGCAGCCGTTTCTGTGTTGTAAGCGGATAACCCTCCCGCACCAGACTGCACTGGGAAATTTAGATTATATGATTTCGCAGGTATTTACAGGCAAATACACACACAATTACCTGATTTAAAGGAGTGCAAGCATCATATCTTTAATTCGGCATACAACCACCACACCAGAAATGTCGTAGATTAACATAACTTCAACTTTTATTACCATTTCTCGAGTTATTCCTTGAGCGTTTTTTAAGAAAATTATCGTTACAACGTGGTGGGCAATGAGCCAACACCGAGTTTGATTAAGCAGTTTAGTGAAATGTTAAGTGTTAAGTGACTAACATCGGACTATACTTACGCTGAATTACTAAAAGCAGCAAAATAGCTCCTAAGAATCCATTTAAGGTCTAATCCTACATTTATATTCGCTAATACGCATTTTTATAGTAAATTGACTGAATTTTTAATGGAGTTTGGCACATTGTGTGTTCATGAGAAAAATGAAGGTGAAGGGCAGTAACACGTCTCGCTTGTTGACCCGCAGTTCATCAGTGAAAGAAAAATACCTGATTGAAAATAAAAAAAAAAACAAGCTATCTAAGCCTCGCTGTCGCCCCCGGACAGGTGTGCTCGGCGGCCCCGCCAACAGGCGCTCTGTCCCCCGGCTTGTCTGACCGACGCTGCCCGGTGTGTCGGAGCTCAGAGATAGCAGCGCGGCTCCGTATTGTTCCAGCCGGGGTTACCGGAAGGTCTCCGCGGCATTATTTTATCTCTTTTGTCTCTTTAAAACAAACGGTTCCTGTTATCTTTGACTGTAAGTGACCGGGGGCGGACTTCACTGATAACTGCCTGGAGCCCCGAACAAACAGCCGTAGATTTATTATGATGTTTAGATCTGACAAACATTGAATTATGTGACTATACAAATTCATTGTTCTCCAGAGTAACTCACAAAGGGCCCCAAAACACTTAAAATGAATGAATAAAAACATTCCTGCCGAGCTGTTTTCACGGCTAATGAAGATGAATAGCCTACTCCACAGCTGAACATACTCCGAAAATCAACATGTCGCTCCGTTTTGTTTGATTGAAATCTTTTTATTCTCCTTAAAGCTGACCCACATTCATGTATATTGATGTTAAAGTATAGAAGGTTTGTTCCTGAGAGGAGACAGATGTTAATTGGCGGCAGCAGCTCATTAGTTTGGCCCCTCTGTGACCTCTCCAGGTAATTGGTGTTATGAGAAGAGCAGGTCTCAGGTGAGATAACTCACTTTGTACCTTTTCTATAATTCACACGTTTACATTAAAGTCTTCTAAAACAACCTAACTTGACTCTGAAAGCACGTAGTAAACATATTCACAATAATAATTTAAAGTTGCGTCTTGACCGAAACAAAGATGGCGACCGGAAACAGATAACCGTTTACTTCCTTCATCATAGCAACCAACCAGGTCAGGTTTGTTTTTTGGGATGTTACCATCTGTTACTTTTATTGATAATAATTAGTGACAAAATCAGCTTGATTTGTATTTGTATCATCTAATATATTAATACCACCACTAATAACCAGTCTCTGTAGGATTTCACTTGTTTTTGTGTGATTATACACATTTAAATCATTTCTCATTTTATTCCATTTAGTTTTTTAATGTTAGATCATGGTGGGTGACGGCGAGTTATGTGAACAGAGTTTTATTGGATGGTTTAGTTAAATTAAAGCTCCAAATCAGGAAGTGCATTTTTTATTTCTGAATTTGGACTCTCCTGTCAGAATATTCAGATTATTGATCATTTATCACTTTGTATTAGTTTATTTGTGATGTCATCAGAGCTCACATGACCTAAATCCTTTTACCACCTGCTCAGTGTTGAATTTAGTGCCGTTAGCTGTTTCTCTGGAGGTGAAAGGTCATCAGGCTCTTAGAAAACTACGTTTGCAGATACTAAACGCTCGCAGGACCTTTGAGCCGACTGTTGTTGTGTTTTCTGCTGCATTTTGATGGAAAGCCGTTTCCTGTTTGAGTCAGATAGTGAAGGATTAAAGTCCGCAGACTGACTGTGGTTCTTCATGGGAAACATCCCTCCAGCTGCTCTCCTGAAGGACTGACAGACTATTTCTGGATGTTTTTCTGCCCTCAGGGTCTTTGCTGTGGCTGGTTTTTCTTTTTTTTTTGTAACCATTGATTCAGATCCTGAACTGAACTCAAAATATCTGGAACGTCCTCAAAGTCAAGTCAAAATCCTGATTCTAAACCAGTATTTAATTTGACTGTTTTATCCATCAGATGTTAACTAGACTCAGAGGAGAGCTGCAACTAATGATTGTTGTTATTATTGATTAGTTGTTTGGTCCATAAAATATCAGAAAATGGTGAAAAATATTGATCAGTGTTTCCTAAAGTCCACGACAACGTCCTCAAATGTCTTGTTTTGTCCACAACTCAAAGATCTTCAGTTTACTGTCATAGAGATGAAAGAAACCAGGATAGATTCACATTTAAGAAGCTGCAATCAGAAAATTTGGACTTTTTGACTCAAAACAATTAATAAAATATCAAAATAATTGGTGATTAATTAAACAGTTTGCAGCTAATTGATTTATCATTGGAGCTCTCAAAGTCTACAGACTTCCTCTGTGAGGCTAAACGCTAACAGCATGCTAACGTGCATGTTCATGTTATGTAGGTATAGTGTTAGCATGTTAGCATTTGCTAATTAGCAGTAAACACAAAGTACAGCTGAGGCTGATGGGAAAATAAAGGAAAGTAAACGTTGACCAGATGGTGGCGCTAGACGAAGAGTCGGAGGATCAAAGTTATTATAAGTAGTCAATTTATTGATTAGTTGATTGGTAAAAAACCTGCAACTAATTTAATAACTGAATTATTGTTTTAGTCATTTTTTAAAGCAAAAACGCCAAAAGTTTCAGTTTCAGCGTCTGATGTGAAGGTTTGATGTTTTTTAGTCGTTGGTGACAGTAAAGTGAACGTTTTGGGTTTTGAGACGTTGGATTAAGACATTTTGACACGTTTGACTTTAAATAATCAAAAACATTTTAGAGATAAACCAATAAAATCATTGTCAGATTAATCAATAATGAAAGTTATTCCAGCTCATCCTGACGGGAACATGAATCAATCAATCAAATCAATATATGTTCAGTCGACCTGATCGATTAGAGTCAGCAGGTTCGTCCTCTGAGGAGCTTGACAGACGTTACTGTTGATGTTTGTTTGTCTAACGTTGGTTACCATGACGACACGGTGATGTAACTGCACCTGCCAGGTGCAGCTCGTAGAGAATTATGGGATTGAAACAGGAAACTGGAGCAGCTGAGTTGACGTCGTTGCATCAGATTGAGGCTGAATTAGCTTCAGATTATTGATCGATGCAGTCAATCAATAATCTCTTCATGTGATCGTATCATGCTGATATGATCATATTGTTCCAAATTAGATCAATACTAGATTATTGATATTTAATATCCAATAACAACATAGTGAGTCATTTTCCAACATGAACTCATAACTAGAGCTGCAAAGATTTATTGATCAGTTGATCAACAGATTGATAATTGAATAATTGTTTTAGTCACTTTTTGAAGGAAAAATGTTAAAACTTTTTGGTTTCAGCTTCTCAAATCTGAAGATTTGATGCTTTTCTGTTTCATATGTGACAATAAACTGACGTCAGATTTAACTTTCAGACATTTTATTGACAAAACAATTAATCAATAATGAAACTAATAATCGTGCTCGACTCATTTCTCAGATATGAAGTTCTGGAGGTTTTTCTGTGTCGTATGATGGTGAACTGGATATTTATGGATATTTATGGATATTTATGGATATTTATGGGTTTTGACTGCTGTCAACTGAAGATCAATCAATAAATTGATCCACAGAAAATGAACCAGTAATTATTTTGATATATGAAATATAGTTTTAATCACTTTTTAAAGCAAAACAATCTAAAATGTGAAGATTGAATGTTTTTCTGCATCAGACAGGAAATAAATCTTCACTTTGTGATAATTATCAGCAGATGAATTGATGGTGAAACTCGTGTGTTCACACGTTGAAGGACTTTGACTCACTGATACGGCGAAAATACAGGAGGAGTAAACAAGCAGACGTGTGATAATAAAAACAAACAAATCACTTTATAGACGAGCTCACACTTACCGATCAGCTGATAAACACAGTGATAGATCCGCTATCAGCTGATCGGCGTCGGAGGTTCGTTCTGCTTCCTGTCGGCTGCTCTTCGTCGATGATGATGATGTCACGACTCACACCAGCGAGGTCTTTAATGTGAAAATAAACGGAGTGTTTTATATTTTCAGTATTGATCGATTAGTTTTGCTTTATAAAATAAAAAAAATGTGAAAAAAGTCTGAATACGTCGACTTCAGACGTCGTGTTTCATTTGATTGATCATCAAAATATTCAGTTTATTGATCCATGTGACAAAAGAAAAGAAACAATAAACAACTGATTGATTATCTGAATAGTTGCTTAATTGTCAATGAATCAATCAGCTGATTCAGTGATGAAATAAAACATCTGGAGAACTTTTCTTTCATCTTCATGTCTAAATGATTCATTGATTAACTGTGAAAACTAATCAGCAGATCAATCAATAAATGAAATGATGGTCAGTTTCAGATCAATCGATTCTCTCGTCTGATGTTTGACGGCAAACTGAAGCTGAAACAATCGATCAGTCGATCGACAGAAAAGAAATCTGTAAATATATTGATGATCAATCGTTTGTCTTTTTTTTTTTAAAGCAAAATTATTGATCGATTTAATGGAGAAAATAATCAGCAGATTGATCAATAAGGACACGTTGAAATAAATCTGTAAGCTGATCAATGTTCTTTCTGTTTATTCAGTTCATTTAGTGACGATTAGTTTTATTATTGATTAATCAGTTGAATCATTTGATCAATAAAACATCAGAAGGTCTGAACTGACCAGCAAACAGTAATAAAACAAATTCTCTCATTTATCAAAACAGTTGATTGATTTTCTGTTGATAATCGTTTCAGCTTTAATAGTTTCTGATCAATATTAATACACATATTTATATATTAATATATTTATAATTCATGAAAATCTTTGAGTGATTAAATTCTTAAAAAGCTTAAAAATCTGAATATTTCTCTACACAGTTTATATATATTTATATATTTTTATCACTAGAAGTACTTTTATGAGTCATATTTTTAATGTAATGGAGTATTTTTATGCTGCTTTTACTTCATAAAAGTCCTCAAAACTTCAACATCTTCAAGAAAATCAATAAAATAAAAAACTGATCAACTGATAATGAGAATAATGGTGATAATCGTGATCAACGCAGCTCCTTCAGGTGTCTGTGAGGAGAGTAGAAGTTGACTCGAAGCAGCAGGTTTCTGAACAGACACCTGTCAGCTGATCGGTAAGCCCCGCCCCCTCCACCTGCTCATAACGAGTCATTAATTAGAGGCTTAAGCTGGTCAATCCTGGAGAAGGACGAGCGGCAGCAGCAGCAGTAATAATCTGTCAGACATGAAGCTGCTGAGACTCTGATCGCCGCTGCAGTCCGGACGCAACATCAGGTCGGTTTTTATTTTCACAGTTTCAACGTTCTGGTGTGAAGACGAAGCTTCTGTAACGAGCTAATTAGAATCTGAGAGTCTGTTGTTGTTTTGAAGGTTCGATGACGTCTCGCTGTGACCTCACCAAGTTATTTATAGTCTTACTGTGAACTCTGTTTGATCCGTTTGATCTGCTGCTTCATGTTTCATTAACGCTGCTCACTGATGGAAAGTATAGTATAAATATTTCAGCTCTGACTCTCAGTTACTGTTTTAAACAGTTTTAAACACAACACACAAAATAACTTCATCATGTAAACAATAATGAACAGAGTCTGACTTGTTCAGGCTTTTTAATGCGTCTTTTAATTGATTTTAAGAGTTTTTAAGGTGAAAACGTGAAAAAGAGGTTTTTAAGGGTTAAATGAAACATTTTTTTGGGGATTTAAACAAATAATGAACAGATTGTAATACATGAAGTTATTTTTAATAAGTTAAACACAGCTGAAAGACTTATAAAAAGGTTATAAAATCTCTTAAGTCGTCCCTGAACTGCAAATATTTGTTCAGTTGGCGTATATATTCTGAAATATATATAATAAAATATATAATAGAACTTCATCATACTGTTCATATTCTGACTGTTTCCCTTCATAATTAGTCTTTAACCACAAATCTATTTTTTAATTCATAAACCTCATCAGTCATCAATAAATCAGAGTTTTCTTTCTGGAGAAAAACAAAATTAAATATAAATATTAAATGAATTCTCCAATTTGACAACTAAACACCTTTTTTTATGTACAAAAATAAAAAAAACTTTGTACATTCAGGCTGAAATAAAGATGTTCAGGATGTTTTTACTGTGAGTCAAACTTGACCTGATCAGTATTTAAAGGGTTAATCTCACTTTTCTAATATCTTTAATCTCTTATTTTAATGTTTAAGTGTATTTAATTCAAAGTTAAATCAGTCTGTGTTTATACTGCTCAGAGATCAATAACCCTCAGATGTGATCAGCAGTTTTAGGATTATTATTATTATTATTATTATTATTATTATTATTATTATTATTATTATTATTATTATTATTATTATTAGTGAATGTGTGGTGTTTGTACAGCAGCATCAGAGTCAGATTGAGCGGGTCGTATCAGAGCAGGTCAGATTGAGAACATGGAGTCACAGCTGCAGATTACAGTCGATAGCAGCATCAGAGTGGATGAATATGGATTATTGACATCCAGAGGTGATGAAAGTGTCACTTTCTCAACGGCTGTAACCGACCTCAGGACAGAAATACGTCTTCAAAACAACAGGCTGACATTTAAATCACATGAATTAGCCTCACTCAGCTAGAATCGGGACTAATAAGAGGTAAAAACTCTTAAAATGTTCTAAATCTGTCACATTAAAGCTGAATTTTCTACTCAACTGAACTAAATTTAAAGCAGTTTCTAAGGTATAAAATGTAAATAAAGTAATTTTTTTTTTTTTTAATTTTGTTTTTGGGAAAAACATCTTAGAATTTACAAAGTATCAGATCATTTTAATGCTGTTTGGTAAATTTTAAGGTTTTAAATTTTAAAAGGTGTTTATGTCTTTAGTAGATTTCTCTGTTTAGCGTTGTTAGGCTAGGCTAACGCGTTGTTGCTAACATCTGAGCTAACACTTTCCCAGCAGTCAGAAACGACAGAAGCATTTATTAACTGACATTTACCGCCACACTGACAACTTCCTGTTAACCTTTTCCTATTAGCTCTATTCCTTAAAAGCAGTTACGCTACCTGCAGTTTCCATGGCAACGACACAGACGTTAACTTTAACGTTTCGAAGCAGTGGCTCCCAAACGCTGTTGATTTCCCAATAAACAGATATTTGCCATTATTTTTGGCATTTAAAAAAACATGTTTTAGCCCAGCAGCCCGACCTTTAATATTACATCATATAATAATATTATTGTTTATTGGGTTTTGTTTTATAGTTGTTTTTTGCGTGTGTGAAGATGTGGCAGCTGCTTCAGACTATATGTACCTCTGTCCACACACACACTGCACTGATTACCTCATGATATATGAGGCCTGTATGATTAAACTGGTGCATTCAGACCAGTATGGCTGTAATGGCCTATTTTAGTTAACATGTGTTTCACAACAGATGAAGTAGGATTAGACGGGCTCAGCCCACCTGATTCTTCTTCTTCTTTTCATTATTATTATCCCTCCCTCCATTTCCTGTCATATCTACACTGTCCCTGTTGTTATTATTATTATTATTATTATTATTGTTGTTATTATTATTATTATTATTATAAAGGCATAAAAAACTCAGATAAATCCAACAAGAAGACTTCATTTAAATGTGGCACTGTTCCTTCAACAGTTTGACATGTTTACCATTGTATTCATGTGTTTACAGTGTATTCATGTGTTTACCAGTGTATTCATGTGTTTACCAGTGTATTCATGTGTTTACAGTGTATTCATGTGTTTACCAGTGTATTCATGTGTTTACCAGTGTATTCATGTGTTTATCAGTGTATTCATGTGTTTACCAGTGTATTCATGTGTTTACCAATGTATTCATGTGTTTACCATTGTATTCATGTGTTTACAGTGTATTCATGTGTTTACCAGTGTATTCATGTGTTTACAGTGTATTCATGTGTTTACCAGTGTATTCATGTGTTTACAGTGTATTCATGTGTTTACCATTGTATTCATGTGTTTACCAGTGTATTCATGTGTTTACAGTGTATTCATGTGTTTACCAGTGTATTCATGTGTTTACAGTGTATTCATGTGTTTACCAGTGTATTCATGTGTTTACAGTGTATTCATGTGTTTACCAGTGTATTCATGTGTTTACCAGTGTATTCATGTGTTTACAGTGTATTCATGTGTTTACCAGTGTATTCATGTGTTTACAGTGTATTCATGTGTTTACCAGTGTATTCATGTGTTTACCAGTGTATTCATGTGTTTACAGTGTATTCATGTGTTTACCAGTGTATTCATGTGTTTACCAGTGTATTCATGTGTTTATCAGTGTATTCATGTGTTTACCAGTGTATTCATGTGTTTACCAATGTATTCATGTGTTTACCATTGTATTCATGTGTTTACAGTGTATTCATGTGTTTACCAGTGTATTCATGTGTTTACAGTGTATTCATGTGTTTACCAGTGTATTCATGTGTTTACAGTGTATTCATGTGTTTACCATTGTATTCATGTGTTTACCAGTGTATTCATGTGTTTACAGTGTATTCATGTGTTTACCAGTGTATTCATGTGTTTACAGTGTATTCATGTGTTTACCAGTGTATTCATGTGTTTACAGTGTATTCATGTGTTTACCAGTGTATTCATGTGTTTACCAGTGTATTCATGTGTTTACAGTGTATTCATGTGTTTACCAGTGTATTCATGTGTTTACAGTGTATTCATGTGTTTACTAGTGTATTCATGTGTTTACCAGTGTATTCATGTGTTTACAGTGTATTCATGTGTTTACTAGTGTATTCATGTGTTTACAGTGTATTCATGTGTTTACAGTGTATTCATGTGTTTACCAGTGTATTCATGTGTTTACCAGTGTATTCATGTGTTTACCAGTGTATTCATGTGTTTACAGTGTATTCATGTGTTTACCAGTGTATTCATGTGTTTACCAGTGTATTCATGTGTTTACAGTGTATTCATGTGTTTACAGTGTATTCATGTGTTTACAATTGTATTCATGTGTTTACCAGTGTATTCATGTGTTTACAATTGTATTCATGTGTTTACCAGTGTATTCATGTGTTTACAATTGTATTCATGTGTTTACCAGTGTATTCATGTGTTTACCAGTGTATTCATGTGTTTATCAGTGTATTCATGTGTTTACAGTGTATTCATGTGTTTACAGTGTATTCATGTGTTTACCAGTGTATTCATGTGTTTATCAGTGTATTCATGTGTTTACAGTGTATTCATGTGTATTCATGTGTTTACAGTGTATTCATGTGTTTACAGTGTATTCATGTGTTTACAGTGTATTCATGTGTTTACCAGTGTATTCATGTGTTTACCATTGTATTCATGTGTTTACAGTGTATTCATGTGTTTACAGTGTATTCATGTGTTTACCAGTGTATTCATGTGTTTACCATTGTATTCATGTGTTTACCAGTGTATTCATGTGTTTACCAGTGTAACCAGTATGTTCGGCTGTGAGTGAAGCAGCGTTAGCGTCCTTCCTGCTGCTGCTGTATGTAGGTTAGTGTGAGATAAATGAGTGTGAGCTCCCGGCAGAGATCTGTGGCCTCGATCCTGACAGCAGCTTCCAATCAGCAAATTAATCAGTCTGCTCTCATTCTTCTCTCAGCCTCGTTATCACACTGCAGCCGTCACATGTCCCCGATCACTAAATCAATAGCAGGGTTTCCACAGTGAACCGGGAGACAAAGACACATCGTCCAGAGAGCTTAAAGGAGGATTTATAAACTTTAACTTGAGTGGAAATAGTTAGAATGAAAGGCTGAGTTATGTTTGAATGTGCAGTATAAAAACATCCAGATAAAATACAACTGAAGCTCTGATGGTAGTTTGTCCTTCTCAGAGTCATAACTGAGTCACATCTGAACACACACACACATAAAACACATATTGACATCATTCAGTGTGATTTACACTTCCTGGTTACATCATTATCTCTGATGTCATCAGCAGTAAACCTCCATAAATCCACCTGAGAATCATCACAGTGATGTTTGTCTGCACACAGCTGATTCACAGGACTGTTAATGGTTCCATGTGTCGTAATGTCAGTTACCATCATCATCATCATCATCATCATCATCATCATCATCATCACTTGATGTGCTGATGTCTCTGCAGCATCGTCCGCTCCGTCTCTCCACTTCGCTGAGTTTTTTTTGTGGTTGTTGCTTTTAATTATTATTAAAAATTCTTGATTTTTAAGCAGCTTTTCTCAAAACCTCTGGTGCTGTTTACAAAGTCTGATGTGTTGTTTGTTTTTGGTTTTTTTTTTTATGGTAAAATTGCAGAAATTGAAAGAATTGTGATTCTCATGTTAAGACCACATTTCCCATAAGCCCCGTCACTTCCTGTTTCTGCCGTTTTTTTGTTTTTTTTCCCCAGTCAGCTGGCATGTGGTTTGTTTTGATGATGATGATGATGATGATGATGATAATGAGGAGGAGAGGTTGAAGGTTGTTATCTGTAAATGAGTTCTTTTTATTGATGAAGTGAGTTTTGTTTGGAATCTTGAACATCTTCAGCAGAACTTCAGTCAGTGTGAGGAGATCGACTGACTCGTCACCGTCGTCTTTCAGTCTCATCGTGAGGTACGAACGTTCCATTCAAGATGATAAATTGATATAAAATCAGTGGAGGAATGACAGGAATGTTGTAAATGTTGCAGAGTTTGGTTGAGTCTACATTCAGAGTAACTGTCTGCTGTGATCTTCTCTCTAATATCTCTGACGGTCACATGACGCCTGGTATTAGTCACGCGGCGCTTCGCTATAGAAAGACGTTTATATCAAAGCCTTCACTGTTTATTTCTGTCACAGAGCTGCTTTAATACACGTCTGCTGCTTTCTCACTCTGCTTCGCACTGTTGGGGAACTTTTCTGTGAATGAAACTCGTCCACAAACGGAGCAGAACAGGACAGTTTAGAGGCGATGATGATGATGATGATGATGATGAAACCTCAGTGAACAGCTGACATTCATCAGGCTGAAACCTCAGATTTACACAGATTGATGGAAGAGAAAAGTAGTTTTACTTATTGTTTAGTGATTAATAAGAACATGATTGTATTTGTCATTTGGAACTGAAATGTACATGTTTAAGTGTGTTTATAGTGGATCAACAGACAGGCTTCAGTGTTTCTGCTGTTCAGGATCCTTTAGGATGAGGAGGAGGAGGAGGAGGAGGAGGAGGAGGAGGAAGGTAGGGATTAGGTATGTGTGTGTGTGTGTGTGTGTGTGTGTGTGTGTGTGTGTGTGTGTGTGTGTGTGTGTGCTGACCACATGGATGTAAATCTTCTTACCAATCCTCTTTACTTTCCTCTGTAGGACAGCAGCTGAGACTCTGCTGCCGCTTTGTTTGAATAAATAGATGTGAAAGTGTAACCGTGGTGACGTTTAGATGACGGATACAGACGCTCGCGTTTTTATTCGTCTCAGGACGACGTTGCCGCGGCTACAAAACAAACAAAATTATACAAAAATAGTTAAAACAGGCTGAAATATAAAAGAATAATAATAATAACTGAGAATAGAGACTAAAGATTGAACTATAACATTAACTCTGATATTACTTTATAATATAGTTAAACATTAAAGTGAGAGTAGTTCTGTGTACGGCAGACGCTACTGAGCATGTGCAGGAATACAGGTCTGTTTACAGTAATCAATCAACAGGTTTTCATGCTTTTATTGATTAAACTCAGACAACAAGCTGCTGTAAACAGAACCGCGTTCCTGCACATGCTCAGTAGCGTCTTACACAGAACTACTCTCTGGAGACTGACAACATGATGCAGTTATTAATAAACTAACGTGATGAAGGAACATGTGACCCAGTGCAGCGGTGAGACTCACTGACGGGTTTTAAATCAGAGATATCAGCTTTGATGAACACACGATACTGATTTTATATCATTCTGCTGATTTTATATCATGCTTTAAATGTATGAAAGTGTAAATCAGAGCTGACTGAGACATAAATCAGTTGATTCTTTGTGTCGCAGGTGAAACTGCAGTTAAACAAAGTTCCTGCTGTGAGTCATAAAGTCTGTTTGAACATCAGTTAAACTTTAACTGGTCACACCTTCAGATCAAACACTCCACTGACGACTGACGTCAGGACCAAGATTTCAGTCTTTAATGAAGAGTTGACTGTTGTATTGATCTTAAAATTAGAAATGATCATTATTGATACGTCTGCAGATCATTTACTTGATCAATAATCAGGTCACATTAGAGAAACTGAATCAGATCATTTCTTTTGTATTTTTTTTTTCTTCAGGAAATGATTAAAACAATTAATCGATTATCAAATTTGTTGCAGGTTAATTTTCTGTCAATCAGTTAATCTGTTCATCATTTTAAATAAAATATTAATAAATGGGAAACAAATCATTTCAAGTTATTTCTCAGGGTAGTTTGATTTGTTTTTCAATCATAATTAAAGCTGTAAGCAGCGTTGAACGGGCCTTCACGTCTTTGTGTGTGTGTGTGTGTGTGTGTGTGTGTGTGTGTGTGTGGTTGTGGTTGTGTGTGTGTGTGTGTGTGTGTGTTTTGAGTCACCTGCACAGTAACACCTGTGTTTGCTGAGTGACATCACAGACGATCACATGACTCCACCTCCTCCTCCTCCTTTTCTCTCACTGACCGACGGTGGCAGCGTCTTCACACACCCACACTGATCTCACAGCTCTGTGTTCGCTCCTGCGTTGCCAAGGAAACGCCTCACAGTCACACACACACAGCACCGTGGCTGTTTAGTGTTGCCACGGTAACTGACATTTCCATCCTGTATCCTCCTGCGTGCGGCTACGTGCTGAATGACAGGAGTTAATTATATTTCTGTGTTTCATCAAACAGGAGAAATGATGAATATAAAGATGTAATAATATAATAAGATGTTTACAGCAGATCGTTCACTCTGATTGATCTGTTGCTGTGAATGTTTGCTGTAAAGTTATTGATCTTGTTATTTGACTCCCAGCAGCCTTCACGCGCTGAGTTTGATTGGCTGCTGTCATGGTGGAGGTGTAACCAATCAGAGGCGAGCTCTTTTCCTCCATCAGCTGTCGGCTTTTTAACAAAACCAGACGGTGACTCTCTGTGTACTTGTGTGTGTGTGTGTGTGTGTGTGTGTGTGTCTCTATTGTACGTTGTGGGTTTTTACTTATTGTTGTCGGCTGTTTTTGAGCCTTCGGGGACATTAAAGCTTTATTTTACTGAATAACAGTTGAATCAGACTCGGACACATCGCCGTCACGTTGCTGCAGATAGAAAAGTTTTCAGATGTTGGAGCTCCGGTTGGAAAAGTGATACTAATAAACAAAAGAAGAAGAAGAAGATATGTTTAAGGATAAGTGGACTAAAACGTCACCACAACACCAAACAAAACGCCTGTTTAGAACAAAACTATCACAAAAACACAAAACTGAGCTGAAGTTGTCATGACGACTTACAGCAGAATAATTATAAAATCCAACAGTTAGTGACATCACATCATCTCTTTATGCTCAAGTTTAATGCATCTAATGCAGCCTGACCTGCAGCCACAGTATTAACACAATATATAAAACTCTATTATAGATTTATAAGGTTTCTGTCAATAACTCCTTTCAAAGCAGACGTTACAAAGAAAGAGAGAAGAATAAGATTATTTCTGCAGCATCAATGCAACAATATTTATAATAAAACACAATCAAATATGATGAAGATAAGTTAAAAAGACAGAATAAAACCAGATAAAAGACTTTTAAGAGAGAAGTGTTGACAGATTGAGATTCAATAGAAAATCTGTTTTTAGTTTCCAGAATGGAAACGATCAATAAATCTGCTGACAGTCGAGACCAAAACCAACCAGAGATGAAGGCAGCAACACACAGAAACACATGTTCTCATCAAATAAAGAATGTATGGATGATGATGATGATGATAATTAAAGCTGTAAGCAGTGTTGGTCGGGACCTCGCACTCTGGCCCGTCAGGATCAGATCATTTTTAAAAATGAGGGATATTTCTTACAAGTGTGGTGTGCTTTTATTTTGAAAGTGTGATTGACATGTGTACTGTCAGGTGTGTAGAGACAATAAGTAACTGCAGCTGGACACAGAAAAATACTCATATATTTGAATGGAGAGTGTGAGCGAACCCACACCTTTTTGAACATTTACTGCTTCCACATAGTTTTAGATACAAACTTCATTTGAACTTTAAATGAGTCACGAGACTTTGACCTACAAATCGTGAATTTACATGTTTTTTCTATCTTTTATTGTTTTTGAGATATTAGAGTGTGAGTTTTAAAGTCTTTTCTTGCTCCTCCTGTGATTTTATAATGAGTGTGTATTGCGGAATGTTTCACAGCACTGAGGGAGTGACATCACCAGGAGCAGTTGGAGAGGGGGATTTTAGAGTACGCTTCTGGTGAAATCTCCTCATAAATCCCATGACTTTGGCCAAATCTTACATTAAAAATCATATTTTAATAGGAAATTTCGTGGCGAATCCATTGATACAGGTTTGAAAGTGGTCAGACTTATAGTTTAGACGTCAGAAGCCTCTGTTTGACACAAAGTTCATGTCCATAGATTGCCTCCCCATTGGTTTACATTGTAAGGGTGATGTGGGACTGCAACTTTCAGGGCTTATTAAATCTAAACCGTTCAAGTTATTACAAAGTTTTTAACAACTTTTTTCAGCATAGTGTCATAAGTCATAAAATTGGGGCAAAGTCTTATTTTGAAAGTGAGATTGCGGACTTCCTGTTGGATTTAGGTCAGGGGTGTCAGTGTGTGATTTGTAGGTCTTGATGAGATGAATAATTGAGTTTTGATTTGATCTCTGGAGCTAGAGAGTGCATTTTGGCACTTTAGGGGTTAATTTTTACATTTTATCAAATTTTTCACCGGACCTGATGTGCGTGCCAAATTTGGTGAGTTTTTGAGCATGAATAGGGGGTCAAATTTAGGGTTTAAGTGGCGTAATAATAAAGAAAGAAACAAACACACGAAAAACAATCGAGTCCTCGCCCTCAGGCAGAGAGCTACTGTTTAACAGTCTGCCTTTTGGGCTCGGTCCCTTATAACAATAACAAAAGATAAGTGATAGTTTAACCTCTTGTTCATAAGAGACGACATATAAAGTTACTCCACCTTCCTGATCCCAGTAAAGCTGCCACATGACCCATCGGTCCGTCTGCAGCTCCTCCACCCACACACACACACACACACACACACACACACACACACACACACACACTGTAACACACACACACACACACTCTGCAGCCGTAGCAGTGAGTTGATATCTGGTTCAGTTTGTGTCTCCTTTAGGATTTAGTGAAACAGGAAGTAGATGTCAGTCTCCTCCCAGAGCAAACAGTGATAAATCTGAAACAACAACAACGCTAACGTCTGTCAGAGGAAACCAGCTGAAACATGTTCATACGTCTCACAGTCAATAACATGATGAGACTTAATGAATAGCAGGGTTTGGATGTGACAGAGATCTCTGTGGACTTTGTGTTTAATTTGAGCGTAATCTTGTTTTCCAGGAAGTTCAGATTAAAGCAGCAGATTTAAGAGTCGAGGTGAGTCTGGATCCACCAGCTGGAGGAGCTAAAACTCACCAGTTCAGTTGAAATCACTTCTTAAAACTCGGCTTATCAATAACTTGTTTCTAACGCTTAGTTACAGCACATGCATGTATGTAAACGTGTGATATGTGAACATTTGTGTATTTTATTGAGTGACAGAGTTGCTGCCCTTCAGATATGTTGTATGTGTGAGTGTTTACAGCTGCAGGACTCAGGTGTGTTTATATAATCCACAACTTTCATATTCTGACTTTAAGGAACGTCGTTGTCAGCGAAGCTTTAAACTCATATAAATGAAGAAATTTATATATTTGTTAAAAATTCAATGTTTCTTCATCATTTTAACATTGAACTAATTTGAGATACAGAATCACTTTTAATAAAATCAGATTAGAAACTGATGCAGAAATGAATCAGCTGTTTGTTTGTGTTTGTGTGGTTCATCCATCGTTTCCATGGCGTCTGGCAGCAGAGACTCTACTGTGTCAGACTGACTGCAGTCGGTGTTTGATGCTGTTTTATCACAACGTGTCTGAATGTGACAAAATACTTTTACTGCTTAATAATTTGAGATAATTTGAATATTAGAAATAAATAATCCTCATAGTCAACAGCGATTTAGAAGAGAAACAGTGTTTGTTGTTTGTTTTTCATCTTAAATCTCAGTTGAACACCTGCAGGATTTATGACATCACAGCTAGTCTGGAGCCAATCAGGGTTCAGTATGAAACTGACAGTTGATGTGGAGACTTGAAGCTGCAGTGAGAATGAACTTTACACTGAAGGAGGAAACGAAGAGCTGCAACGATTAATCAATTAATCAATTAGTTGATCATCAGAAAATCAATCCGCAGCTTCTTTTTCATCTTTTAAGGAAAAGTTCTAAAATCTGCTGGTTTCAGCCTCACTTGATGACTCAATGTTTTTCTGTCATGTGACAGTAAAATGAACATATTTAGATTTTAGATTATTGATCAGATGACAAGACATTTTATTATTATTATTCTGATGTTTTATAAACCAAATGATTAAACGAGAGAATAATCTGCCGATTAATCAATAATGAAAATAAACAGTTGCAGCGTATTTAGTTTATATTGTAAATGACAAACATTCAATTATCACTTTTGATGAGCTGAAACCTGCAAATTCTTTGTTTTTGCTTTAAAAAATTACTTAAATGATTATTTATCAAAATGGTTGCAGATGAATTTTCTGTCAATCGAGCTTTAGACTGTATTTTAACTAGTTCACTGTAGTTTAACTGTAGTTCACTGTATTTTAACTGTAGTTTAACTGTAGTTCACTGTAGTTTAACTGTAGTTCACTGTAGTTAAACTGTATTTTAACTGTAGTTTAACTGTAGTTAAACTGTAGTTTAACTGTAGTTTAATTGTAGTTTAACTGTAGATTAACTGTATTTTAACTGTAGTTTAACTGTATTTTAACTGTAGTTTAACACATCAATCAGCTGACAGACTTCGTCTCCCTTCAGAAAGAATAAAAGTTTACTGAGTGTAAATATTGATCGATCAGCTGATCGTTATACATGAAATAAATTGAACATCAGTGAAACAGAAAATCATTCAGATTCACGTCGCTGCAGATTTCTGATCAACACTTGAAATCTTCTAAATATATTTATTATATTTCATTGATGAATCTCTGATAGATTGTAGTCAGACGTGAGGCTGAGCTGTTCCTCCCTCGTCGTCGCCTCGCAGGTTTTCACCCACAGTCCTGCCTGTTGTTGCTGTTGTCGTCATGGATACGGACACCAAAATGGAGTCTGAGTGAGTCCCAGCTGAATAAAAGATGAAGGAAAACATGGAGCTGTGGGAAAAGCAATCACACACGGCTGCACTGTACATACAGTGTTATTATCTCACACACACACACTCTCACACTCTCGGCCTGCTCACCAGTCACCTCAGAGACGCTTTTGTGTCGAAGCCTTTTTAATTTCAGCCTGGATGTGACATTTCACCGCCGGTGTGTGTTAATGATCTGTTAATGAGACGCAGGCAGCAGCGTTTATATCAACGTATTTTACATATAAACTGTCTTTTAGCAAACGTCCACCAATCTGATTATTGGATTATAAAATGTTTTCTCTTGTAAACTGGATTCAGTGAGTTGTGTGTGTGTGAGCTCGACGTGACGTCTTTTAGTGGATATTTGTTCACATTTAGTCAAATAGTCTCTGTGAAAGTGGTGTGAATCAGCTGCTGTCTGCTGAGATACTGAAGGAACCTTCAACATGTGATGATTATTGATGCACACTGGTAGGAAGGAAGTGTATTTACACTGTTTTTTAATCTTTAAGTGTTGTTTCCGTGATCAGATGTATAAATGCTGCGTATCTTCAGAACATGAACACACGTTCGTCGCTGTGTGTTTCAGACTTTAATGAATGTGAGACTGATGAACTGATGACTGACCCCTCATGTGTCTGTGTTGGTTTCCAGCTGACTGTCCACTGTGAAGCAGGATGAACGGGTACGATCCTCCGGCGCTCGCCTCCGGCATCTTCGGCTCCTACGGCGCCCAAATCAAGTCAGTGTTTCATCATCTGTCGTGTTTTAAACATGTTTAAACACAACTGAGCCTAAATACACACGATGAAACGGTTATGAAGGTATTTCAACCGGATTTTAAAGGGTTAATGGAGAAATTAACTAATTAATTAAGGGATTATCTGCTGACTTTAAGAGGTTTTAAGGGTTAGGGTTAAAAATTGAGTAAATAACACTTAAAGGATGGCTCTGATGTTATTCAGTAAATTTAAGGAGGTTAAAACAACTTAAACTATGATGATCCATTAAAACAACCTTTAATGTATTTTAATTAATTAATTTATCCATAAATCAGAACCTTCAATCTGCACTTTGACTGAAAATGTAATTTCTTTGAGATGCAAATGAAAGAGTTCACTGTAATGTTTAAGAGCTTTTACCCTTAAAAAACCACCTTAAACTCTCCAGATAATCAATTAAAACCCATTAAAAAAAGTTTGTTAATTTATCTGATTAATATTAAATACCAAGAACTCCTTTAAACATCCCATAATATGTCAGTAAACCAGAATCCTTTAATAACCAGATCATGAATGGATTCGTCAGATATTTTAAATAATGTGTTAAAGTGTTTTTAAAGGTTTATTTTACATATTAATGAACTAATTAAAGGATCTTTAATTACAACAGGTGTTTTTGTGTTTTCAGGGTAATTTAAACATTAATTTGAGTCTTTTTTTTTTTTTTTAAGGGATGAATAATATTACAGCTCAGCTTCTTTCTAAGAAAACATTTAACAGCATTTTAATAATAATAAATAACTGCAGACGTCTGTAATGAAACATAAAACACTGAACTCTCTGCTACTCATCGATCCGCTCGTTTAATTGCTCGTTGCTAATTTCACACGTCAGGCTGCAGACATCTCCTCTGATGTGTGAAGTTACTTTAAACAGTCATGAGCAGCTTCCATGAACGTGTGTGTTTTCTGTATTTACCGTCGTCCTGCTGTCGTCCGTCTCTCAGCTCTCGTTGGTTATTCATGAGCCGAGTGTGAACGTGTGGGGAAATATCTGGTTTCACGAGCTGACTGAGGTCAGAGACACTCGAGCAGACGGGCCGGCGTCCCGCTCTGACAGGAAGTCCTCGTATGTTTACAGACGGACAGAGACGCTGCTCTGACGTCCAGACAATAAAAGACCCGTCATGGCTCTGAGCCCCGTTAGAATCAAATCTTTTAACCATAAAATCATAATTTTAGTCATTTTTAAGCAAAAATAACAAACATTTCACTGAAGAAAAATATTAAATTACAATAATAAAGCTGATCAGAAACAGATCATTTGATTGTTAATCAGTCTTATGTGCATATTTGCAAAATAATATAAGAAAGTGATAATACAGGAAATAGGAGATGCAGAAGAAGAGTTCAAATAACTGAAGAGATGAAAAAATAAAAAGGATCATATTTCTGTCTGAATAAACACGACTCTGATTATGTTTTTTTATTGTTATTTTTCCTGCTAACACGAGCTCAGATCTGCTGAAATGATCAGTTTGTTTGTTTGTTTGTTTGTTTGTCTCAGTGGTGTCGACTCTCCTGAACCTCCCAAACATAAAGCCAAGTCCGGTGCCAAAGCTCTGTACGGTGAGTCCACCTACGTCCTCTCTGTAGCACCACGTCTGATTCACGTCTTCATGCTGCCAAATGTTTGAATGATCAGTATTAATATCATGTTGGTTTGCAGCTGAGAGGAACTCTGACTCCTGATTGGCTGCGGTGTGTTTTGTTGTAGCTGTTTGTCTTCCTGTGTGAGATGTTGGTGACGGTTTGTGAATGTCTCATTAATCCTCCTTCACAGCATCAGAGGAAATCTATTTCCTTCCTTCTTCTGCCAAACAGAAAAAGAAAAGTCAAAGTGAGCCGAGTGTGTGTTTGTTTGTGTTTGTGTGTGTGTGTTTGTGTGTGTGTGTGTGTTCATACATGAAATTATTAACTAAACTGTTGTAAATGTTTTGCTTCAGTAGTTTAGAGTCGAGGTTTTTTTAACATCAGCAGCGACGTGAAGAAACGACACGAAACTACAAATAATTCAGATCAGACGCATCAAACATGACGTCACACAGCTAATCAATAATCAAGTGATGATCAGCTGATGGTCCTTCACTGCTCTGACATCGTTGTTCATGATGATGATGATGATAATAATAAGCTTTGTTTATAGAGCACCTTTCATGACATAAAATGTGCTTTACAAAAGAAATATAAAACATAGATACAAATATATACACACGTATATCTATTTATATATCTATATCTATCTATATCTATATAGATATATACATCCGCAGGCTCTGCTGTGTGTGTGTTTGTTTTCTGTCTGGATAAACACACAAAAATTAATGATAGAAAATATGAACAATAAAATAACAAATAAAAATGTAATAAAGTATTTTATAAATATCAATAAGTTACAAAAAATATTAGCATCATATTGAGTTAACAGTCCAACAGTGGTCAAACCTGTGTGTGTGTGCGTGCGTGCGTGTGTGTGTGCACGTGTGTGTGCATGTGTGCACGTGCGTGTGTGTGTGTGCACGTGTGTGTGCATGTGTGCACGTGCGTGCACGTGCGTGTGCGCTGCATGAACTTTCTTCTTTAAAAAGACGTGAGCAGCTTTCTTTCAGGATATTTGTGGTTTCAGCAGAGATGAAAAACATTTTTTAAACAATATGTAAAGTTCAAATCACCTGATTTTTACATTGAAACTGAAACTTATTGCTTCAAATCAAACAGTAAACTGAATAAATACGATATGAAAAATCCAAAGTGTGATTAAAACGTTTTATAGTTTAGAATTTTTGGTTTCTGGATCAAATTTTACTGGATTACATTCAAATATTGTCAGTAAAACGTTCTGATACTGAAAAGGTTTGTATGGATTCTGTAACAGTGTAAATATTCACACATTAAACACATCAATCAATCACTTTGATCACTTAGATGTTTCCTCGGACAAATGGAGTCACAGCTTCTTTTCACAAACTCTCAGTAAGTTTAAGAAACACTGAAACCTTTTTTTTTTATCCCTGAAGATGCACAAAAACTCCCACAATCCCCCAAAACCCCAGAAACCCTGCTGTGTCGTTCAAAGTCCAACTGAAATCCAAACTCTTATATTTACATCAGACTTTCTCTGTGATCATTTGAAAGCTGGTGTAATAAACAGATTTAATAAACGACGTCGTGATGCAGAAACAGGAAGTATTTCTGATCACATGATTCTGACAACAGAAACAGAAAACTATGTTCAGACTGAACTCAGTAATCACAAACATGAAAAACTAGTTTTGCTGAACGTGTTCAGAAAAAGTCTGAAACAATTTAAGACAACTGCAACTATAACTGCAGACATCGTACGGTGGCCCAGAGGTGCAAAACACAACAACAAAACCCAAAATACAACATTTCTCAAAACGGGAAAACATAAAAACAAAACGGGAAACAGTGTTGTGAATAACTTTCAGTTGGACTTTAAGAACATTTCTTGAATCTACGACCTGCTGTTGTGTGATAATAATAAATAAATAATATTTTGCTGTTACAGAAAATCTCTAAATGTAGGAAACAAACTGCTGAGTCAGACTCTTCTGGCCGGTCGAACCCTTCTGTGTGTTTTTGTTGTGTGTTTTTAACTGTCTGAAACGTTTCCCCTCTAACATGTAAAATCTACCCGATCAGTCCGTCGGTCCCTCCAGGAGGTTATGATGATGATGATGATGATGATGATGATTATCAGTAAGTTCCTGAAACAAAAAAACGTCTCCAAGTTCATCACAGTTTTCCAGAAGAGCTGCTGTAAATTTGAGTCATTTTTGGCCCCAATAATTCAAACAAACATAACGTCCTGGTGGGACTTTAATCTGTCTTTTAAAACAGTATAAATAAAGTGTCCAGATGGCGTCAAAAGATCAATGATGAGGAGTTTGTTTTTTAAATTGTTCTGCTCTTCCTCAGAACAAAGAAAACATTACACCAAAACCAGCATCAACAGCCTGACGGACACGTCGCAGTACCATGTGGAGGTGAGACAAGTCGTTACACATGAAGTAAATGTTGTTATAACGACTTTAAACATCGTCAAATCATTATTGATTAATTACTTGTATTAGTTTGATACTTATGGTAAATTACCTGGTTTCTTCTGAGAGAATAAAGCACTAAAATAACTACATATTTTTATGTGTGACCCCGTGTTGTCGTCAGCATCTGACCACGTTCGTGTTGGACCGTAAAGACGGGATGATCACGGTGGACGACGGGATCCGCCGTCTCCGTCTGCTGGACGCTAAAGGGAAGGTGTGGACTCAGGAGATGCTGCTGCAGGTGGAGGAGAAGACCATCAGCCTCATCGACCAGGAGACGAAGGTGAGACTCGTCTCCGTGTGGACGCGTGTTCGCGTCGTCGTCACCGGCGGGACGAGACTAACGAAGGTTTTCCCCGTCGTGTGTTTTTCAGAACGAGTTGGAGAACTTCCCGGTCGGGACGATCCAGCACTGCCAGGCGGTGATGAACGCCTGCACCTACGACTCCATCCTGGCTCTGGTGTGTAAAGAGTCGGGTCAGATCAAAGCCGACCTCCACCTGTTCCAGTGTGACGACATCAAGGTAAACGCTCTGTGATTGGTTCCTCTGCTCAGAGCCAGCGGAGCCTTCAAATACATGTAACATATGTAAGACTGAGCTTAAGAAAAAAATGTCCAAATTCTCTGATTCCAGCTTCTTAAATGTGAATATTTCTGATTAATTGAGAAAAGAATTGTTAATTGCAGCCATATTTGAAAGTTATTTTCAGTTAAAGATTAAGAAGAATGATGTAATTTAGATGCAATGTAAATAATAAAGGACCCAGAATAGAGCCCTGTGGAACACCTTTACTGATCAAATGAACATAAAGATAATAAAGATAAGTTATAAGATATTTAATGTCTGACGTGTTTTCTCCTCTTGGGGTCTGAATAACGAGTCTGTCGACTTCCCTTCAGGCGAATCTGATCCAAGCAGACATTGAAAGTGCCATGATCGATGCCAAAGGAGGGAAAGTGAAGAAGAGGCCGGAGGCGCTCAAGTAAGAGCCAATCAGAAACTGGTCTGAGTTCTTATTTAACAGCGGATTGGCTGATAACCTGTCCGTCTGTTGTCTACAGGATGATCCTGAAGAGCGACGGCGCCATCCCCCCGCCCCCTGCCGCTCCCGCCCCCGAGCCCCCTGCAACGACGACCAATCAGGTGGACGTGAAGAGCCGAGTGGCCGCCTGGTCGGCCTGGACCAATGAGCAGCAAGACTGTGAGTGATGTCACTTCACAGGAGGGATATAAACTCAGTGAGCACTTTATTAGGAACTCCTGTGATATCTAATCCATCCAATACTCATTATTATTGAGGTGGTAGTGGTTGCTGGTGGACTCCTCCCCACTAACATACATGAGGAGAGTTCATATATGTTAATGGGATGTTCCTAATAAAGTGCTCGTCAGTGTATATGTGAGTTTTCAGTTAAAAGACAAAGCAAAATAGAAGTTTTGATGCAAAGTTTGGATCCTGGAAACAGTAAAATACTGTGATGTTAAGAAACCAACACGGCTTTATTTGAATCCCCATCAGCTTCCACATAATGCTCGCTAGTCTTCCTGCGTCAACGCAACAACAACACAAACAGCAACTTAAAATTGATCAATAAAACAAGGAAAAGCAGAACAAGCCAAATATGAAGATCAGAGAATAAGTGAAATAACTCCACATATGAAAAGATACAAAAACCTGTTCACACTAAACCAGCTGAACCAGTAAACACATCCTCTTCGTTCTGTTTCGGTCGTCCGTCCAGACTGAAACGGAGTTTTTCCAAAACGTCCACCAGAGTGTTTAAATGTGAAAACGCCGGCGTGGTGTGGCAGTGCGTGCAGGAGAAACGGAGGAAGAAGAAGAAGAAACACGACGAGAACAACAACTCAGAAATGCTCCTTTTAGTATTCAGGTTTAATGTCGACAAAGTCTGCGTCAAACAAGTATTTCTCACCTTTGTGATGAACGTCAGTCTGTTCGTGACTCGTACAACATCTGAACTCACACTTTTGTTCGTACTTGTGTATAAATTTTCTTAATAATGAATCTGTTCATACGAGGGCGTCTTGCATGAATAAAGGATCCAAATCCTTCTTTCTTGTAAGAACCTGGTGCCTACAGTACCCATAATGCAGTTGGAGATTGTAGTGTGTTATTCTAGTAGCGGCTAATGTAGCTACAGAGGTCTGCTAGCCTCACTTCTTTCTGTTTGTTTTCTTTTTCTACCTTTTTTGAAACACGCTGACTCTTTTTAATAACGTCGTTTTTGTGTCCTCAGACGAGAAGCAGAGACAGTTGTTGTTGGACGAGGACGGACCGGTGGAGATGACGGCGGCCCGAGTGGACAGAGACGTGGTGAGACGCTTCATGTTGGCTGATCTAAGAGCAGCTGCTGCAGGTCACCGCGGGTCACAGGACGACACATAAAGGATTAAAGCCGACTGAAGAATGTAGTTTTGTTTGGATGTAATCAGAGTTCAGAAGCTTTGAGGGGAAATCTGGTTACATAAAGTCAGATATGAGAGTGTTGCTGCTGCGCTCTGCCCTGTTTAGTTTAGGTTTAATCATTAATCATCAGAGTAGAATAAATGTCAAACCTGAAGGTGAAACATTAAAAGATGACGGACGCAAACGTTTTGTTTTGGCAGCAAATCCTGAACCACATCCTGGACGACATCGAGTTCTTCGTCACCAAACTGCAGAAAGCTGCCGAGGCCTTCAACGAGCTCTCCAAGAGGAAGAAGACCAAGAAAGGCAAAAAGAAAGGTCCAGGAGGTGAGGAGGCCACGGTGGCGTCTCAGGGCTTAAATGCTCTTATTTTGTTGTTGTTGTTGTTTTTGGATCAAGAGAACATGAATAAAAACAGAAGATGAGCAGTCAGGTTAAAGCAACCAGAGAGTCACATTTTAAAGAGATGAATGGAGGATCTGATACTGAGAGTCAGTCACTGGATGTTAACTGGGAGCTGTGATGAAGAGCAGTGATCCAGTCAGAGCTTTAAAAACAAATATAAAAGAATCCAAACATTCTCAGGCTAAAAGTAGCTGTTAGCTGACAGAGTTAGAAGACACTAAAAATAATATCTGTGTCCGTCTTTACTTCAGGACCCTCAGTTCTTAGTCTGAGACTGATTCACTAAGTATTTTAGAGCTGAAAGAAGCTCCTGCAGGTGATGAACATCCAGCTGCAGGACTTCAGAAACATTCAACAATAGTGAACTTTGTAAAGAATATTTTGATGGAAGGATTCAATCAGTGAACTAAAATATTAAAAAACCCAGAAGAACACTAGAAATAACCGCAGTCTGTCAGATTTATACATTAAACCAAAATACACTCGCTAAATAATCTCCAGCATGAACACATTTCATGGGATTAACTGGTGAAATAGTTTCTGTTTCATTCAGCTTGTACAGCTGAAAGACTGAAAAAATATCTAATTGTGATTATTTTGACTGTCGGATTGTGATATTAGAGGGAATAATTAATTTCTGCATCATTATTCTCATCTTCACTGAAACATGAAAATGATTATGGTGAGATTATTGTGAGATTATTGTGGGGATTTGTACCAAACACAGTCTTCAGTCTGTAGACTATGATGTGTAGGCCGAGACACGTTTCACCTTTTAACAAACATTGCGTAACAGTTTAGTGCTGATTAGGACGACTGGCGGTGAGATGAGACACTTTACAACCAATTATTATAAGTTTGTAAGAGTTTTAAGATGGAAGAAGCTTCTGAAGATGAGTTTATATTCAGTGTTAAAGTGTTTATTGGTGTGTTTGAAACGTCTGCAGGACTAAAGTCAAAGATTAGAACCTGTTGTATTCTGGTTCAGACACGTTACAGCCTCCTGAAATACAACCTGCACATTTATGACGTTAACTCTCTAACTCTGACTCTTCATTGAGAACTGATGGATCTTTTAACCACAACTCTCCTTTTTCATGTCTCTCTTTAAAAAAAATAAAAAAATAAATAAATAAAACTTGTTTTCATGCCTCAACCTGAAACCAGTCACTGTGTGTCATGTGTCCACCAGAGGGCGTCCTGACTCTGCGGTCCAAACCTCCCGGTGAGGACGAGTTCGTCGACTGTCTGCAGAAGTTCAAACACGCCTTCAATCAGCTGGTGAGATCATCTCTGATCCTCTGACGGCACGAGTAAAGACCTGATTTTACTGTCCAGATGTTTGACTCTGTCTGTCTGTGTGTCTGCAGGGGAAACTGAAGGATCACATCCAGAACCCCAGCGCCGTGGATCTGATTCACTTCCTCTTTAATCCGCTCAGGATGGTCAGTCACACATCTACTTGTTTATCCAGACGTTTTCTCTTTCTGTCTCTGCTGTTCGTCTGTTTTTCCTTTTTTGTGGCACAGTTGAGCTTCCGTAGAAAAACACACTGAGTGACGTGATGAAATCCTACATTTAAAGTTTAATATTTCATCAAAACAAATGTTTTTATGAAGGTAAAGAAGGAAAAAACACTTTTCCTCCTTCAGATGGACGTTTATCTGCAGTCTGTTCACCTGTCTCACCTGTCCTCTCACCTGTCCTCTCACCTGTCTCATCTGTCTCACCTGTCGTCTCACCTGTCCTCTCACCTGTCTCATCTGTCTCACCTGTCGTCTCACCTGTCTCCCCCGTCCTGCAGGTGGTCCAGGCGGGCAGTGTGGATCTGGCCCGCAGCGTCGTGGTTCCTCTGCTGACCAGAGAGGCCATCGACTTCCTTCACGCCTCGGGAACAGCGGAGGAGAGACACCTGTGGGTGACGCTGGGAGACGGTTGGACCAAATGCAGGTGAGGTCATGACGCGTCCGACAGCTGTTCACAAGTAACGTCAACGTGATGGAGGAAGGAAACACGTCAGATGCTGATACTGATCTGCTGCTTCACACTTTTATATCTTGTCTTGTTGGATTTATGAATATAATAATAATCTATTGATCCAACATTCAGTTCAGTGTTTTCAAGAAAGATGTTCGTTAAAACAAACATGACTCAGTTTGTTATTTCCAACAGTACCTCAAACTCTCCTCCCATTAACACTTTAAATGGTTTCCACATCACTCTCGCTGAGTCGTACAAACACTTCAAGCTTCATATTCAACATGTGACTCAAAAATGAAACATTAAACTCGTCTTCTTGTATAGAATTAAAGGTTTTCTGTCTTTTCCAAACTATTGTGCAGTCGACCTTCATGTCTGACTTGATGATGGAGATATTCTGTGTTTATCACAATGCTTCACACTTTATCACTAAAGACAACTATAGTACTCATCATTGTTCTCTGTATCACTGGGTAAGAAATATTCATCTCATGATATTTATCTATAAAGCTTCATCTCTTCTCTCACAATAACTACTGAACCTCACATATTCCTCTCTGAAGCTTTATTATCTGATGTTTTCATGTTTTTATTTTTGTGTTCTTGTCTTATGAATGTTTCTTGTTCTCAGCTCCGTCTTGATAAGAGAGATCTTAATCTCAACGAGACTTCCTGAATAGATAAAGATGAAATAATGTGTCTGCAGGTTGGAGTGGCCGAAGGATCATTACTTCCCTCCCTGTCTGCTGAGGTTTCGGGACGGCTGGGAGCCTCCGGCGTTGCCGTCGGTGACCCCGTCTCAAGACCAGGAGCTGAGTCAGCTGGCCGAGAGCCTCGCCAACGCCGACGTCCAGAGACAAGAGGAGCTGAGGTTCCGACTGGCTCAGGAGGTGAGACATCAGAGACCATGTTTACGTCGCGTCACACCCGACAACGTCACGTCCTGAATCACGGCTTTACTTCCTGTCTCTCTGCAGCAGTCGACGGTGCAGAAGTTCCCTCCTGCAGACGGGTACGCCTTCAGCTCCGCCTACAAACGCATGCAGGTTCTGGACCAGGACTCGGCCATGGCCGCCTTCAAACAGGCCATCAGCCGCCATGTGGACCGGTAACTCTGAGGTCACAGGACGCCCTGGAGAACTGCTCCCACTTCACTGTTTTCTAACTGCGATACTCTCTCCTGATCATCTCTTCAATATTTCCACTGATTCTTATTTTATAAAAAATCTTTCAAGCTGAATTTTCTCTCTGAATCACATCTTTTTAATTTTAATATCTGTCAGTAAATCTGGTGTGAAGTTGGGACACTTCTCCTCGGCTGCAACATTCCTCACGTCCACTAGCAGTCAGTGTTTCAGTAGTTAAAGTCATTAAATTAATAATTACAAGTCATCACGTTTACCCACCAAATTCAAAATGAAGTATTTGAGTGTTGAAATGTATAAATTGTGTTGAGTATTTGTTTCTTAGTTCTGTTTACTGTGTGTCTGCTTAAAGTTAATTGGTCGTAGTCGTACTGAAGCTAGTAGCTAAATAGATTTAATAAACATATACGGTGGATCAATTAATAAATACTAAACGTAAACATACATTCAGTTGTTTTCTACAGAACCCATCAGGTTTCATAAAGAAGAAAAAACTAATTCCTGTGCATTAATTAGTGCTTTGTGCTCTCAAATTAATAGTTGGTTGGTCTGGAATTAATAACAAATTAGTAAACTGTGGTGTTGAGTTCTGGAAAAAGTCATTTTTGCTCTAAAATAATCCAGAAATTAATGAATTAATGCTCTCAGATGAATATGTTATTAGTCATGTGTAAAAAATGCCAAAATTTTACAGATGACATTTTCTTAAATGTGATGATTTGTTGCTTTTTAAAGTGTAATATATGATGATAAACTGAATATTTTTGTGGTTTTGGACTTTAAAATAATACATTTAAATATGTTAATTTATGTTTCAAGAAATTCTGATGGGCATTTTACACTTTTTTGTGACATTTTATAGACAAAATAATTAGTTTGAGAAAATAATTGGCAGATGAATCGATAATGAAAATAACCGTTAGCTCATATTAATACGTTTGTGCTTTTGAATTCATAATAATAACAATTTTTTAATTCTATGTTCTGTTTTTTTTTTTTTGACACTTTCTGGACTCTGTATGTTTCTGTGAACATTGTCATCGGTTGAAACTAATGATGTGATTGGCTGATATGTTTCAGAAGTTTTGACGTTGACGACAGAGGCCAACCGAAACTGTTTGCCAAATCTAAATATGACTTTGTGGCGAGAAACAACACGGAGCTGTCGGTCCTCAAAGACGAGGTCGTCGAGGTAAACGAGCTTTTTATTGAAATTCTGAACTAATCGATCATTTATTTTATATATTGGTTTAAAATGTACAGACTTAAAAGGTCATTTACGTTATGTAGTGTTAAATTGCGTCTCATTTATTCATGTTCATGTTTCAATGATGCTAAAAACGGTTAATAAATGGTTTATAACAGACTATACTGTAGTTATAAACAGATGTAGATGTTCTCTTGACTGAAACGTTGGTCTGTCAGGTTCTCGATGACAGGAAGCAGTGGTGGAAGGTTCGTAACGGCGGCGGGATGTTCGGCTACGTGCCAAACAACATCCTGGAGATCACCAAAGCTGTGGACATGACGGGCCGAGGAGAGCCCATCTACAGCCACACCATCCAGGTACACACACACACACACACACACCGGGACACCTGCTCCTTGTTTCATGTCACGTTTAAACCACCGTCTCATCTCCAGTCATGTGTTTTTATTTTTGACGTTTTGAAGCTTATGATGCCAAAGAAGGAGTTTGAGTTGTTTAAGGTAGGACGAGGGATGTGCGTGTGTGTGTTTCACGACTTCCTGTTTGCTTTGCAGTTCTTGCTCTTAAAGGAACAGTCTCACAGTTTATCAGAGTCAGATGAGAACGAGGATTAGTTTCAACCTCCTAAAATTGACCAAATAACAAAGCAAGTCTTGAATTTGCTCTGTAAAATGAGACTATTATGGGGAAATTATGCAATAATCCTAAATACTGAAACCTACTTCAACAGTAGCACAAACCAAGAAGAGTATTTGTTCCTCATATATAGATGAGATTAGTTACAGAATTAAAAAATCTAAAATATACATAACGATAAATACAAAAATGTTCCCATTAATGTGTGCACCATTATCTGGAAAATGCAAGGTGTAAACATGGCTGTAGTTTGTTGCTGGCTGGCACAGATTAAAGTGGTTTGTGCATCTGTTATACAGCAATATTTACCCCGAGTTTGCTAACATTAGCCACCATGAGCTAATGAGCGTTTTTAAGATGCAGATTCAGGTTTTGTACTCCTTAAAAGTTCAACATTAGTTCATTGTTAACAACATAAAACATGTAAATCAAATGTTTTTCTCTTTTGATGGAGCTAAGCTAACAGTTTTCCCCTGCTTCCAGTCTTTATGCTAAGCTAGGCTAAGCTAGGCTAACCATGTCCTAAATCTTGTCTAATGATTTTGGTAAATGTCAGACTGCTCCTTTAAGTGGTTTTTTTAGGATATGATCTTTATGTTTAGTTAAGTAATAGAAGCTCATTACAGAAGTAGACATTATTTACTGTATCTGTAGTTGTAGAGAGTTTGAAGTGAATAAAACATCATGTTTCACTGTTTCTTCATCACCATGTTTATGTTTTATGTTTGTTTCATTTCACGTTTCCAGCAATTACTGGGAGAGTTGAACGAGGTAAACAACAAACCGACAGACAGACAGACAACACGTCTTTAAAGAACTTCATAGATTTCAGGTTTAGAAGTTTAAGTGAAGTCTGAGAGTAACTGGACAGAAACACAGTCAGGATTTTAAAGGGTTAGTTCACCCAAATGACAAAAATATGCTTTTTTCCTTCATACTACTGATGGCATGAAGTTATTTTCAGTTTTAAGAGCTCAGAATCTGAACTATCCCTTTAAGGATAATCACCTTGATTAATATGTTTGTGATTAAGTGTTGCTGATATTAAATCCAGTATTTGGAGGAAGTGTCTTCTGTCTTCTTCCTTCAGACTTCACTGTAGATCAGCAGGAAGTGTAAACATGTAAAATCTGTATTTGTCCTCTGAAGAACCGTCCTCTGTCCTCTGTCAGAAGCAGACCACCAGGACGGACTTCATCCCCAGTAAACCCGCAGCGACCCCGATGCCTCCGGCCCCCATGCCCCCACCTCCGGCCCCCGCCAGGCTCCCCACGCCGCCGCTGCCGCCGCCGGCCGCCGAGCCCGCCAGGCCGGTCACCAGCAGCGGCTCAGTGAGCCGCCAGAACAGCACGACGTCCAGCGACAACGGCAGCGTCGCCATGAGAGACCACAACAACCAAAGACCCGCCCCCGTCAACCGTGAGTCAAAACCAGGACACAAAAAACGATCCTCGCAGCGTCGTGAAGCACGGCGGTGTTTCAGTCTCGCTACGTTTTTATGTCTCCACGCCAGCGACCGCCGCGGCCGGAGGCGTTATGTTTTCAGGTTGTCTGTCCGTCCCATCATGAACGTGATATCTCTGGAACGCCTTGAGGGAATTTCTTTAAAGTTGTTCAAAGAGTCCAAGTGTTGGGTTTCACATAATATCCAAAAGATCAAAGGTCAACTTTACTGTGACATAATGTTCTGAGGAGCCGAATGAATCCAGACAGACATGGATGTAAATGTTACCTGTTGGCAATTTTATTTTATTTTACCTGATTTATTGTGTAAAGTGTCTTTGAGTATTTAGACGTTCACAATATTTAGAGGAAAAAAAAAACTTTCAAGAATGAAAAGTTGTAAAGTTGAAAATGATGTCATGACATTTTGAGAACAATGTTGTAAAATTTTAATCATAATATTTTTCAATAATATTGATGAAATGGTAACTTTGCTTACAGGATTTTAGTGCAGCAGCCTACATTATGAAATAAAAGCACTCTGAGAATTTACTCGCAATATTACGAGAAAATAGTCGAGAACAAATTTGTGGCAATTTGAGAATAGTTGTAATATTCAAATAGAAAACAAAATGTCAAGATTAAAAAGTTGTAATATTTGCAGAATTAAATATTTCAGAAATAAAAGTCATAATATTGGAGAATAGTGGATATATTTAAAAAAAAAATGATGTCATTCTAGTTTGAGAACAAGTCAAATTTCAAATTCTTAATATTTTTCAAAAAAATGATTAGATCGAGTTTTAGTGCAACGAGTCACATTATTAAAAGAAAAAGTCATAATGTGACGAGAATGAAGTTGTAATATTTTAAGAAAACACAGTAATATTTAGAGAATAGTTGTAATATTTTATATTATTATTTATTATTTATATTATATTATATTTGAATAATAGTTATAATATCTACAGAGAAAGTTATTATGCGGAAAAGTTGTAGTATTACAGAAAACGGTTGCTATGACAACAACATGCCTTGTGTTACAATTATATTTGGTATGTTAGAGAGATTTTGAGCATTGAAATAAAACACTTTTCATTCTTCAGATATTGAGACCAGAGTTTAAATTAATCTGCAGTTATTCATTTTTCCAGCTTCTCAAAGGAGACAGTTTGTCATATTCGATAATAAACAGAATATGTTTGTTGGTTTTTTGTGATTGTGACAAGAATTTCTCACTTTTTTTTTCTGACATTTTGTGTACAAAATTATTAATCAAGACAAAAAATTGGTAGATAACTGGATAACAACAGTAATTGTTAGTTGCAGTATTTTCTATGACTATAATGATTTTTGGGTTGATACCGGTCTGTCTCTGCTCCTGTGTGCAGGCAGGAAGTCCAACATGGAGGAGGTTCAGGACGAGCTGATGCACAGACTGACTCTGGGTCGCAGCGCTCAGAAGAAGTTTCCGATTTCTTCTCGCAGCAGCAGCAGCCTGGCGTCCGCCAGCATCTCGTACGACTCGTCAGCAGACGAGGTCAAAGCCTGGTTAGAGACCAAAGGCTTCAGCCCAGTGTGAGTCTCTGTTTATACACACTTAGTTCTATTATATATGTATTATTATATATAATGTTAGTGGGAGCTGATGCACTGAAATAAGTTGGTTCTCAAAGTCTAACTTTACTTTTAACATTATCAGATGAAGAGAAATGTCCTCCCTTCATCCTAGAAACGTCATTGTGCTCCCTCATGGCAGAGTTTACATCTCTGATCAGTCTGATCTCCGGCTGTGATTGGCCGCCGCAGCCGCAGTGACGTCGGGTTGCGTTTCTCCAAAAGTTGACTCTGGCTCGACTCTCCGGCTGCAGTCCGGTGCGGCGCCACAGCAGCCGAAACGGCCGCAGACGAAACGCACTACCCTTATTCTAATGAATGGGAGGACTGGTGTTTTCGCCGCACCGCCTGATTTGCTCTGAACACGGCCTTTAAGTCAAAACTATGATGTACTACGTCAAAATTACAAGATAATTAGGATTATGACAAAATTCAAAATTAGGAGATAGAACATCAAAAATAATTTTTTGGGATGTTAAGCCAAAATTATGACACAAGAAGTTAAAATGATGACTTTAAATGATACGCCTTGAACATTAAAATTATGACTTTTTATATCAAACTTCTGACACGCTTGGTTTAAATTTTGGGACGTCTCCTCCCTGCAGCACCATCACCAGCCTCGGCGTGCTGACCGGCGCTCAGCTCTTCTCCCTCAACAAGGAGGAGCTGAAGACGGTTTGTCCCGACGATGGAGCTCGAGTCTTCAGCCAGGTCACCGTCCAGAAGGCGGCGCTGGAGGTGGGTGTCGCCGCTCGTACATGATGTCATCACCATCACCAAAACAGATTCGTATCACAATAAATTCTTAAATATCTCATTTAAGAATTTAGAGGGAAAAAAAAACACATACAAAAATGTCAGTAATGGCTTCATGAATCAATCATTGATTATGAATCATTATTTATGAAAAATGTCTTTATTTTATAGACAGATTATAGATGTTGGAAATAATAAATTCAGTTCAGTTTAGTGTCAGAATGTCAGTCAGTCTTTAAAATGGCCATAAATCCATAAAAGCTTCTTAAAGAGTGTTTAAATGTTTTGAGTGAGCTGGTTATTGGATATAATCGGGTATTACTGGATATTATTGGATATATGTTGGGTATTATTGAATATATATTGGGTATTATTGGGTATATATTTGGTATTATTGGATAACACTGGGTATTATTGAATATATTTTGGGTACTATTGGGTATTGTTGGATATATGTTGGGTATTATTGGATATAGTTGGATATTATTGAATATATATTGGGTACTATTGGGTATATATTTGGTATTATTGGATAACACTGGGTATTATTGGATATATATTGGGTATTATTGAATATAGTTGGATATTATTAGATATATATTGGGTATTATTGGGTATATATTTGGTATTATTGAATATATATTGGGTATTATTGGGTATATATTTGGTATTATTGGATAACACTGGGTATTATTGAATATATTTTGGGTACTATTGGGTATTGTTGGATATATGTTGGGTATTATTGGATATAGTTGGATATTATTGAATATATATTGGGTATTATTGGGTATATATTTGGTATTATTGGATAACACTGGGTATTATTGGATATATATTGGGTATTATTGAATATAGTTGGATATTATTAGATATATATTGGGTATTATTGGGTATATATTTGGTATTATTGAATATATATTGGGTATTATTGGGTATATATTTGGTATTATTGGATAACACTGGGTATTATTGAATATATTTTGGGTACTATTGGGTATTGTTGGATATATGTTGGGTATTATTGGATATAGTTGGATATTATTGAATATATATTGGGTATTATTGGGTATATATTTGGTATTATTGGATAACACTGGGTATTATTGAATATATTTTGGGTACTATTGGGTATTGTTGGATATATGTTGGGTATTATTGGATATAGTTGGATATTATTGAATATATATTGGGTACTATTGGGTATATATTTGGTATTATTGGATAACACTGGGTATTATTGGATATATATTGGGTATTATTGAATATAGTTGGATATTATTAGATATATATTGGGTATTATTGGGTATATATTTGGTATTATTGGATAACACTGGGTATTATTGGATATATATTGGGTATTATTGAATATAGTTGGATATTATTAGATATATATTGGGTATTATTGGGTATATATTTGGTATTATTGAATATATATTGGGTATTATTGGGTATATATTTTGTATTATTGGATAACACTGGGTATTATTGAATATATTTTGGGTACTATTGGGTATTGTTGGATATATGTTGGGTATTATTGGATATAGTTGGATATTATTGAATATATATTGGGTACTATTGGGTATATATTTGGTATTATTGGATAACACTGGGTATTATTGGATATATATTGGGTATTATTGAATATAGTTGGATATTATTAGATATATATTGGGTATTATTGGGTATATATTTGGTATTATTGGATAACACTGGGTATTATTGAATATATTTTGGGTACTATGGGGTATTGTTGGATATATGTTGGGTATTATTGGATATAGTTGGATATTATTGAATATATATTGGGTATTATTGGGTATATATTTGGTATTATTGGATATATTTTGGGTACTGTTGGGTATTATTGGATATAGTTGGATATTATTGAATATATTTTGGGTACTATTGGGTATATATTTGGTATTATTGGATATATTTTGGGTACTATTGGGTATATATTTGGTATTATTGGATATATTTTGGGTACTATTGGGTATTATTGGATGGTGTTGTACAGACGTTAGCTCAGGCTACAGTTCCTGCAGATCAAAGAGCTTCCAGTCAGCTAACTGGTTCATCAGACAAACATGAGCAGCAGCAAACAGGGATGAGCTCAACAGCTAAAAAAAAAAAAAAAAAAAATACTACAACACCCATGAGTCTCTGCTGCTGTTGCCATGGAGATGAAGCCAGTTAAAGGTGAAACTCAAAATGCTTTGCCGTTGAGTTTTTTTTAGCAAAACACGTTTCTAGAGCTGCTGAATTCATCCAAAACGATCTCTGTGATTGGATGTTTGTTGCTGAAATGCACCCTGGGAGACGTAGTTGACTTCTCTCCTTCAGTTTTTATGTCCACAGGTTGTCCTATCACGACATAAACTGGTCACAACTCCTTAAGAACCGGGTTAAAGCATCATTATCAAACATGTTGACAGGTTTATGCTGAAACAAACAAATATCAATACACTTATCCTCTAAAATCTCTGTTTTCATATGTTTTTGAGAGCTATAGTTTATGTAGAATGTTAGCTCGTTCCTGTTTGTCGCTGTGTGTTTTGTATCTGGAAGCTTTGGTCTGTTGAGGGTTTCTGTCTTTACGTTTTCTATCCCCCAACTCTGGCAAGGTCTGGTGTGTGGTGTCTATTTCCCACCTGCAGGTTTTCTTCTGACCCTCCTTTGATCTTCTGATTCTGTTACCACATTCATTAAGGTATCGTGTTCACATACAGATGTTCATGACTCGGTTCTGTTGGCCAGATTTAAAGGAATAATAGATTCCATCAGATGTAAGGCTCTTTGCTTTTGGTGTTATCAAGCTGATTTTCTCAGTCTGATGACACAGATAAAATCCAAAACTTGACACCTGTCACATGTGACTTCACTGGGACTTGTTATCGTCCCCAAGTCCAAAAGTAAAAAGATTTTCTAAAAAATTTCCATCAACGGACTCTTTCTCTTCTTAAAAACATAAATACTTTAAATCAATATGACAGCAGCCAATCAAGTTGTTTGATTCATGGACCTGTTGGACTAGACTTTGGACTTAGGTTGGGGATTAACTGACTTGGGGATTTGTTGGTCTTGATTTGGGACTAAACTGCCTTGACTAGACACCTAACTCTCCTGTCTTGGGACTTGTTGTCCTCGACTTGGACTTGATTTGAGACTTGTTGGCTGTGACTAAGGACTTGTCGCACTTAAGACTTGTTGGATTTGACTCGGGACTTGTTGGTCTTCACTTGATGCTCAGCTGGCTTGACTTAACTTGAGACGTACTGTTCTTGACTTGAAATGTCAACTGTCTTTACTTGGAACTTAAGTTGGGGACCAACTAATCCCCTTGACCGTCAGCTGTTCTCTTATAACATCTTGAATCTGGCCGTCAGGACGAGTCTGCACTCATTTCATGTGTAGCAGCATTTTAAGGTAGCGTCAGTAAACTTCCTTAAAGCCCCTGAATGAACCAGCTCCAAAACATCCCGCTACGCCTGTTGACCTCTGACCCTGTACCCAGGTCTCTAAACCTCACCTGTCTCCCTGTGACACCCCCCCCCCCCCCCACCCAAAGAGACCAGGATGTAGAGATTCTATTGGCTGGAATGAGATCTGAAGAGACGAACAAGTTTAGATTTGATTAGCAGTAAGCTAATCGTATGAGTTGGTCCGAATGGCCACCAGTTTTTTGTACAATCTGGGTGTTGTTTTATTTTACAGGTTTGATTTTCATTAACATCTGTTCTAAAACCATTCAACTCCCCAACTTCAATGATAAGATTTGGAAATTCAACAGCATCAGCATGTAAACAAAGTTTAACAATAGATTTGAAACCAAACTATCTTATGTTTTAAGGTTGGAGAAAAACTTGATTGTGATTCGTCTCTTTTATGATTCTAAAATGGTTCAAAGGTTCCAAATGTCAACTTTTGTACATCATCAATAATGTTTTAGTTTCTCTGGTGATGTCATGATCCTGTTTTTTGGCCCCGATCAGAGTTTTGACCCTATACTTATATAAATATACCTAAATGCTGATTAAATATGAATCTATAAGTTATGTTTCATATTGAAATCTAGTGAACTAAAAACATGAATGCAGTAAAAACCTGAAATAAGAAGCCGTTTTTCTACTTAGTGAAAGATTCTCAACCCTAAATAACAAACATGCACTCAAAATGTCCTCTGTAATATGAATCTGTGTACATTCAAATATACGGAAAGTACAGTAGGTCAAAAATCTAAACGGAATTGATTTTCAACCCCGACCCCACTTTTCACTTTCAAATATTTTTTTTTTATATTTGTCATCAAGGATAAGAATGATAAAATAGGAAATATTCCAACCCAGATTGTACAAAAACTGATTTTTTTAAAAAAAAAATATTTTGTGAAGAATGCAACTATAAAGCTTTACTCTAAGAGATTTCATTCTGCTTCATCATGTAGATAAAGTTTGTGTAGTTTCATAGTTTTCAGAGATTCCTACAAATCCAAAGACCGACAGCCTTTTATTTATTATTTAAACTAAACACTCCAAACATTTTGTTATTTTTAAACAAAAATATATCCTCGCTGTGATATTGATCCTGTGTGAACAGTGTTGGTAAGTAGAAACCAGTGATAATGTTTCTGTGGGGATCTCTGGATCAGCTTTTAAAACTTTATTTTACCTGAAAAGCTTGAAGCACCTTTTCACCTGCAGCCGGTTGCACAAAGATCAGACATCAGTTATGCATTAATTATTAATTATATTAATAATATTAATTATGTCTGTATTTTTTCTGTTTATTTATACAAATTATCTTAAAGTATTAATTTTAATTGTGTGATTATTTAAACATTTATTTTATTTTTTTGATGAATAAGTCATGTTTTGTCTTCCATATATTTCTGCTTTCAACAATTTTTTTTTAAATGATCTGACTTTATATCAGACTACAGACCAGTTGAATGAGACTGGTTTATATCTCAGTATACCAGTCTAACAGATCTTTGTGTGACCAGTTTAGAAAGCCTGAGAGGAAACAGTTTGTTTTTTACCCAGCATGCACCTTGACTCAACCAGCTGACTGTAGAAACGTTCACCCTCACGCTCTTTACAGCTCGCAGCAGCAGACGCCAAACGCTTCGTGAGACCACTGGCTGTTTTTACATGAAGCTTTTAAAATCTAATTCTAATAATAACATTTTTTTATTTTCTAAGTATTTGTTCTCTTTGCACACGTGCTGCTGGTGTTTACTGAAGAGTTTGGTCACGTTAGTTTGTTTAGAAACGGCTCCAAAGACTAATAACGGAGACTATCAGGTATAAATCAGGGGTTTGGATACACATGAGATTTATTGACAAGACGAAAAATATAGAAAATCACCAGAATGATCCTTTAAACATAAAAAGTACAGACGACACTGTTGAGTGATTTTTATTTCAAATGTGATCATGAATGAGATTTTACTTTTTGAACAGAACCTAGAAGTCCTGGTTTCGGCAGAGGGAGCTCGTTATGTTCATGCAAAGATGGGAGATATTTTTTTTTTTAGATATAGACTCATGTAACCACAGCCAGTGTCTGAACAACCAGAAGATTTTCTCATCAGTTTTGAAAAATCTTCTGCCTTCCAGCAGTGCAGGACAGCAGGACGCTCGCTAGTTTGCTGGCAGAGACGCTCAGTCGCTTAAAAGCAGCGAGACTCAAGAGATGAAGATTTTTTTTTCCATTTTGTGTTTTGAGTTCATGTCGTCTAACCAGCTGTTTGTCTCTGCTTCTCTGCTCTGCTTTCCTCCCTTTTGCTCTCTGGATCCTCTCTCTCCATCTCCTCCTGTCTTCCCTCTCTGTGTCTCCAGAAGAGTTCAGGCTCTGAGCTCCAGGAGATCATGAGGAGGCGGCAGGAGAAACTGGCAGCCAGCACCTGTGATTCAGGGGTGGAGTCTTTTGACGAAGGCAGCACCCACTGAGCATCCACATGGCTTCCCTCCTCCCCTCCCCTTCCTCCTTTACTTCATTTTTTAATTTCTTTTCAAACTGCAGCCTGCTGTTTTCTCATACTCTTGATCCTCAGGCGGCGGCTGACCATGCAGAGTTTGTGGAGATCATGCGGCGCCGGCAGGAACTCCTCAGCTCGTCTCCATAGAATAAAACAACCTTTGGACCGTCCAGTATGTCGGGAACACACAGAATATTCTGCCATGTTTGCCTGAAGCTCATGTGAACACTTTTTGGGATTCTGGATGATGTTTTCTCTTCAACAGATGTTGAAAAGTTTTGTTGGTGTTTTGTAAAAAAAAAGAAGTGAAGAAAGGCTGCTCAGTGGCTCATTTTCCAAAGCGAAACCCTCTCAGTATTAATTGTAGAGCGGCTGGTATGTTTTTATTCTCAGTTTGTGCTTCACATTTGTTTTATTACATTTGAGTCACAGCGTTCAGCATCTGTTTCCTGAAAAATAAATGATCTCCAAAAAACTTTGAAAGTTGTTACACTTGCTGCAGTTTTGAAGGTATTTTAGAAAATCCTCAGAGACTCTGGACCACCTGGTTACACATCTCTCTGCTCGATTTGTACAACATAAAACAAACTTTAATTTTATCTGTATTAATGTAATTATCCTGAGAAAACACACTTAACTCTTGATCTCAAGATAAAGGGATAAAAAAAAAACTTACTAATGTAGCAACTATTCTCAGCTGCTATATGAAAATATATATATAAAAAAGAAGAATGTATATGTATAGATGATACCTGATGATGAAACTACAAGATAAATGTTTTCACGGTGTACAAATGTCACTTTAGTCGTACAGCAGATCAAATGTTTTTAAATCCAGATTGTTATAAAAATACAGAGTCCTCAAAGATATTTCCTGTATGTAGAAGATATTAACTTGTTTATACAAATGGTCTTGTGGGAACAAGATGTTTTTGTAAGCACAACTTATTATAAATGGTATCTTCACACTAGATGCTGTCTATAACAGTAATATATAATGCTCATATTATGTGTATGTTGTTGCAACAAGGTCATATTTTGTACGTGCAAGATAGTATTTATATCCAACCAGGGAATATTTAGATACTATAAGTTTTACTGAAGGTCAACTGCAAAACTACAGTGTTGTTCAGAAAAACTGAAACTCTGTGACTTGAATGTAATGAGAATATTTGAGAGGCACAAACTGGGGCTAGTAGTTGATATGACTGATGGGTTGATATATTCAGAAAATAAAAGAAATTTAAAACGTAGTAAATGTTGGCCTGAACATACTTGTTCTAGATCATAGACTGGTAAATATAACTGTACATTGCAGATTATTTGGGCCAAGAGAATTATGATATTCACAGTATATATATACTCTTTTTATTTTATGGTTATTCCAAAAGTTTAAATAACTTCAATAAATTGATGATAGAACAGATCAGCTGAAAAAGCAAATAAGTGAAAATTCTGTCCTTGAAATGCACAAGAACTTTATTATAATGTCTAATTTATGAGCATCCTGTGATTTAGAGTTAGTGACGCAATCATTAAGAAACAGATTTCCAGATGATATTAGATTTGGTGATCAGCATTTTTGCACAATAATAAAAATGTTAATGTTTCTCAGCCGAAGGCGATCGAAGAATCAAACCTGTAGAATGATTCAGAATCACAGTTTAGTATTTTTAATGACTGTAGGTTGTTTAATTAATTCTCTGTACAGATGCTACAAATCTGTTTCTGCTGACTCTTTCTTGAAGAGGTCAAAGGTCGTCCAAACTCTGAAATGAATGTAGTCTGCTGACTCAGCGAAGCTCCCACTTTGAACTTCATGGATGTGATTACTTCAGGCTCCGCCGACAGCAACAGGTAGAAACAGTTTCATTAGTCATCTTACGTCATCATATGTCACCGGGTAGATTAAAGTGACGGTTTGTTATTAATCATGTTAAGTTACAGACTGACTGATATTTATATGTTATTAAAGTCAGTTAATGACGACTTGTAAAAGCTCTGAGACTGAATGGTTACTGATCTTAAATAATATGTAACAGTTTGGCAGTTTTGTGGACAAAATACCAAATTAATGCACGTTAAAAAAAAAAATGTAAGTAAGCTACTATTTAAACTGCTTTCTGCAGAGAGAACGGGAAGTGTTTATGGATTATTTCCTTTTTAAAGTTGCTTTGGAAATCAATCAAAAACTCTTCTAGAAGCTTGGTGACGTAGTGACTAGTCATATGACTAGTTGGTGAACTGCTGTAGCTAGCTGGCAAGCTAACCACTAATTGTCACAACGGTTCTCCCTGCTTCTTACTATTTTCTCTGTACTGTGCCGTTAACTAACGGTGAGTTAGCAAGCCCGTTAGCATAGCTTAGTTGCTAACAGGACAGTTCATTGTACTACAGAGTACCATACTCAGTTAAATAAATCTGGATGTTAGCAACACAGCTAATAAGCTATGATAGCTTCCTCCATTTTTGGACTCTCCCGCTCTCCGTCCCTCAAAAGTCAGCTCTGTCAGGATGACTTGCTATTGGTCAGTTACGCAAATCCACAGGTCAAAAATCACCAAAATGGAGTTTAAGTTGATGTAAAAATTTCCGCAAATTTACTTTCAATCCCAGCAAGATAATCCTCTGTTCGCTGTGGTTCTGAAGGAATTAACTAAATTAAATGCTGGTGTGATCTAGCTTAACGCTAGCAAGAGAAACGTTTCGGCTCAGTGATTCATCCCGCTCATCATGACTAAATGCTGCAGCATCTCTGGCTCTGTAGTAGACAAAGTGTCAAACACTTCTTTTCTCTTTTTCAGTTATGTTGAAGAAAAAAAAGCTGTTATAGCATTTCTGACAGTTAGCAGAGCTTCTGTCACTCTACTTATTTTAGCCGTGGAGTGCTGGACACAATAATATGATGCTAATCTAACACATTGGGGCTGCCATCACTTCAGTAAGTTGACTAATGGGACAAAACACTGAACAGTTGTGTAGTTGGAGTTCTGCTTCTCAATATCCTGTAAATTCTCAAATAGTTGCCCCAATGACCGAGAGAACAAAACCTTTATTATTTTATTTCCAGTTTGCCAGTTAATGCAAGCTCATCACTTCCTCCATGTTTACCTGCTGTCTTGATAAATTCAGTATAATGTTGTATAATGTTCATTTCTACAACAGCCATGTCATACTCACTGCTGTTCAACGCTCGCCAAGTTTCCATCCAAGTGTAGCACAAATGCACTTGCGCTTTGAATCGCTCCTTATTTCCAATCACTTCTACTTTGCTGTTTTTGTTATCAATGTTAAATTCTGTCAATGAACTTGAACTATTTCTGATGTTTCCATCAATGCTGCTCAATGAGCATAATCCCAACCTTTCAAGGTGAACTTTTAGTATAAAAATTAACAGGAAGTTTTTGAGTTTTGTTGAGGACAATCAAAAAAAAAAATCAAAGAATTGAAAAAAAATAGCAAATGAAAACTGTATCAAAGACAGAAGAGAAAGTGGTGAGTTTGACTTGACTCTGTTGTTGGAAATGCACATTGCTCAACACTTAATTTACCATATGAGACATCATAGTACAGGTAATTCTCTCAATATTCAGTTATTTTTGTTTCTTTTTTTTTACCTGGATTTCATTTGTTCGTGCTGGCCACGAACTTGCTCAGACTTGGATGTTATTTGAGAATTTACAGTAAACTCGTAATCTGTATATGTTGTCTTGTAAACAGTGACCAAAAGCTGTTAAGAAGTTGGTTGAATGTTGGAAAACCATCAGCGAGCAAAAAAAGATTAAATCTACAAACACAAACTTAATAACACAATGACTGTTTTTGATTAAAGCACCAGATCATCCACTGTAGCTGGAGAAAATGTGTATATATATATATATTAAATATGTACTGTATATGCTTGCATATAAAAAAATCAGCCAGTACACTCTTTACTCACTGTCGCATTGATTGTATTGACTTTGTTTTACACTTATGCACTTAAGTTTCTGGGGACATTTCCTGGTTGACTATAAAGGATGTGAAAAGTGGAAAAAACAAATAAAATGTCTGAAACTGTAGCACAACACTGTAATAACATTAACGATTAAAGCTGGGTAGTTTTACAGTTTGTGGATAATTGCTGTTAATGAGAACAGAGTAAAGTTGCTTTATTTAGTGAACTGTCCTCGTACTCAAACAGTTCTAGAAGCCAATCAGAAAGAAATGTTAGCGAGAATTCACTACAAAAATGCATTTGTACGTGTATAGTTTTCATTGTGCCTTTTCCATATAAATCTGCTCATTCTGCAATAAAACATTTACAAAAATGTCATCATCGTGTTTATACTCCCCGACCCTGATGTCTGCTGGACTATGCTGAAGAAAAGCCAATGGAAACCAGGACAAACCCAGTTTTTAGTAGGATTTGTCTACTTATTCTTTGATCAGATAATTCTTACCAAAATCATTTGTCCATTTTTAGACTTTATTTTACTCAGACAGTTCTTGTACGGCTGCTTGTGTTTAAATATTTTACATTTAATAAATTTGGCTGCTTTTGTCCAATGATGGGAAGGATGGAAGGTTTACATTACCAAATTGCAAAAGCCACTATTTTATTTATAAAATACGGTTAAGTGTCAGAACATGATATTTCTAGTTAGCAACTGTTTATCTGTCACCTTTTAAAATCGATCAGCTCTTACTGTAAATTTAAACAACAAAGAAACTTTCAGATGTTCACTTAATGTCACTTATGTCCTCTGTCTGTCTGATTGTCCAAAAATTGTTTCGTTGAAGAAGGAACTCCGCTCTGTTTAACTGTGTTGTTTGAAAAATAGACAGTGGGCTGTGTACTTTTTACATAAAGAATCTCGTGTAAATTATCTTAGCTAGCTGGATACTCAGCGGTTGACAAGAGTAAACGACAGATAGCTGGTGAACAAGCTGTCTTCAAACTTTTAATCTCGTCATATCACTGTTTTAAACATTTCACTGTAAAGTCTTTCAATACGGACCTCCACGATTCAGAGCTCTGAAGCAATTTGTTCCTCTAGTTTGTGAAGCTAATGTAACGTTAGCTTAAACAGCTAGAGTGCTAAGCTGTCAACTGTGACATTAGGGTGCCATGCCATTGGTCTGACGGCCCCATTATTCCGAAATCCCGATAGTTTGCTAAACTTCCATTGGACCGAAGGCCCGTTAGTCTGATGGCATGTTACCCTGAAAAGAAAAGCCCTCTGCTCCGAAAATACACATTCTCCCTGGAGTTTTTAGTTTATTTTGACCTGCAAACACGAAGATACTGTTTACAGTATGCTTGCTAACCCTAACCCTTGTGGGAGCAATGGGCTTATGTTTTCGGGATAACGGGCCGTCAGACTATTGGGCTTTCAGTCCAATGGGACATTTTTAGAACTATTGAGATTTTGGGCCTTCAGACCAATGGGCAGTCTCCGTCATCAGGAATTATCAGTCAGACATCTGATAACTGATGTGGTTTATCAGCAGATTGAAATTAATATTATAACCAATTATATAAATGTTATCAGTAAATACAACAGCAGTGCAAAACAAAACATTTTGATATTAAACAGACACATTTTGTATTCTAGCAGATGTCAGGAGCGGACCAAATGTTGAGATTAATGCAAGAGACAGGAGTGTAATACTAACATTTAATATTTTTGACGTTATCCCAAATGTCTTGATTGTAACATAAATGTAGGCAGTGATATTTTACTACTTTACCAAATTTGAATTTCATGATTATATTTAAATATTACTGAATGATGTCAAGTATACAACTAAAGTAATATTTTAATAAACATGAGCTAAATTGGTCACATTTTCTATAATTCTTCATAGAAAACAAGGCAAGTTTAGTCTGAAGCTGACAAAATATGTAATAGTACAGAGCCAAGTTTTGGCTTTATAACATAACTTTTGGGGAGACTATACCAAATTTGGGAATTAATACAAAATCATTAAGGTGAAATATATATAATTAGTATAGTAATCCCCAATGTTTTGATTGTAATATAAATGTAGAGGATGCTATGCCAAATTTGTAATCATTACAAATGTGGGGAGTGTAACAAATACATTTTAAGAAAAAAAATTTGAATGTCAATTATAATTGACTACACATAAATATGATTGCGTAATGTTACGTTACCCACTAATGCAATATCTTAACGTAGGCTAAAAAAATTTTATAATAAAAGAGTGAAGTTCACATAGAGGTTGATTTTTTTCTGACTGGCTGTTTTTAAACCTTGAGAACTGAAACAACACAAACTTGCATTATTTTATTGTGATTCTTTTCATGTAGAAACAATATATATATATTTGTAAGTATGTGTATGGTGTTTAAAACTATGTAGACCACCAATACAGGCCTTGAGTTTAATTTATAGAAAATAATTTACAATTTTTAATTTCAGCCGTGAAGTAAATATCAAAAAATGTGTTTTTGGTATTGGTACTGAAACTTGCTGAATCAGCACTCCTAACAAAAAACTTTGAATAACACCCAGCCCTCGTCACTACACTTATGAAGTTTGTACATAGAAACTGAATCACAACAAATGTAACTGCAACATTTTATTTTGTTCCAACACGCACACACACATTAAAACTCTGTGACAATGATCCGGGTTGAGATCATCCCTCAAATTTTAAGTGACACAATGCACAAGAATGGCACCAATGACGTACAAGTTTGACTGGACACACACTAAGCAAGAGAAAGAATTGTAGAAGAGTGTACAGTGCTGAGCTTTTGAAAATTGTCTGCAGGTTGTCTGTCAGTTTTTATTTTTTTATTTTATTTTTTTTTTGACAGTCGTACCAAAGTGCGTTTGACTGGCCACAGACGAGTTCTCCGTGTCCACATGACTCTTTTGAAACAGCTGAGTTTCCAAACATCCAGCTTTCCACGGCGACTCCGAAGCCCCAAAAAAACGAACCGTCGTAGTGATGAGAGAACTTAGCTTCTGGCTCAGGTAATGATTCACATATACAACAACTTTTAAAAAACAAACCTCTAAAGCAACAAAGTCATCTCACAAGAATTACTTCGTAATGACAAGTAGAAACAGAATAGTTAAGCAGTAGTAGTATGTACAGTACATTTGATATCTAATAGTGAAATGTAACTTATTTCAGATCGAGTGGCGACCGAACCAAAGTGCCGAACCTCTGCGGATCTGAGACAGCAAACAGGTAAAGACTTCAGGTGTTGAATCAGTTTGAACCACAAGGCCACAATGACGAATCATTTTACAAGTCAACACTGACGAGTCTAGCGGCCTTTTTACACACATTCATTGATTTCTTCAAATTTTTTACAAATTGGATGCAAGGTGTGGTCAAAATAATGCAAACAACAGTCAGTATAGGCTTTTCCTTTAATCACATTTTAGCATTTAGGGAGCTATACCAATTTCTTTTATAATATTAGAAAAAATTTAGGTCTATACAAAATTTGGGGGTAATACATTTTGGAAACACCTATTTTTTTTTTTTTTTTTTTTTTTTAACATTAAAACAAATATTCTACAAAATTTTACAAAGTTTGGGGACACTATCCAATTTTGACATTGAAAATTGTTTTTAACTGTTAGCATTTCAGGGAATCAGTTTGAACCACAAGGCCACAATGGAAAAAAAAAGTCAACACTGAAGTGTCTAAAGGCCTTTTTATGCACATTCATTGATTATAATAAATTGGACACAAGGTGTGGTCAAAATAATGCAAACAGTCAGTATCTGCTTTTCTTTTAGTTAATTTTTTGTAATTGGGGGTTATACCTTTTTTTCCAGTAGAACTAATTGTGCATGAGCAAAATAACATCAGTATTGTCTCTTGCATTTGGTTTCAGTTATAATACTGATTAATCCATATTATTTGGTTACTTTTTAGATCAGAAAATGACCAATTTACATCTTAATTTTAAAAATGTTATACTGTGTTTTATCTTGGCAAAGTTATTGTAAGGCAGTTCATAAGACAACAGTAAATGCTGATAATTTTTTTGTAGTATTTACACTCTGCAAAGTCAGGTTTATTTGCTGAGGATAAATGTGCAACAAAAAACTTTGTACAGAAAACTTTTTTGGCAGTAAATTTTAAGAATTTTTATTTTATTGGACCATTAACAATAACAAAAACCTTTAACAAAAAGAAAAGCCATTCATTTTGAACTCTTAGCCAAACCTTGTGCTGCGTTCATTTTGACGACACCCTGTACATCCTGAATAGAGTGTAAAACTTTGGGTTGAATGAGGTCGACCACTCTAATCTGTTCAGTAGACATTCTCTACAGTCATCAAGGAAGTGGGAAATCTGGATTTTTCTTTTGCCCTTCAAGTCAATATGTTCAGTAGAAAGATGGTAAATGACAACAAAATGATCGTAACTAAGTTGATCTGATAACTAGCAGACAGACACCGATGCTTCAGAAAATGGCTTCACAACAATTTTCTGTACATAAGTTGAGTGTTCAAGACAGATATGCGGTCGGCCCGAGCCATGATCAGAGAGCCACCAGGGGGCCCCAGAACAACAGAAATTTTGTCACAATTGTGAGTATTTAATGCTACATTCATTGAATTTCTTACAATGCCCAAAAGCTTTTCCAAATTCCAAAATGTCCTCCCAACAAATATAAGTGGAATAACGCAAAATTTGGGGGGATTAATACAAGAATTACTAATTTCACTTGTGACATAAATAGAAGAGAGAGATATGAACGGTTTGTAATTAGTGCTGTATAATATTTTAGGGCACTATACTAAATTCTGCCATTAAAATCCTTGTATGAGCAAAAGATACTAAAAAAAATTTTTTTTGGTGATATACAAAATTTTTGGGGTATCAAATTTCTTTTTTGGGGGGGTACTCCAAATTTGGAAATTACAACATTTACGCCATAACTTTTGATGGACTATTACAGATTTTATCTGTAAAAACAAAAAAATCTGTAAAAAGAGTGTGCCAAATTTTAGCGTTTGAAGCGCTATAGGACTTTTGAATGAATTTATTGAGTGTTACACAAAATTTTGTGATCATACCAAATTTTACAATCGTTTTAGAAAAATTTGGATTACAACAAAATTTCAGGAGTGTAAATTTGGATTCATAACAACTTCTTGAGGCACTATACCACATTTTGGGATAATAACAGTTTTGAATACAACAATCATAGGGAGCACAACATAAATTTAAGATGTGTTGTACAAAATTTTGGCCATAATAAGATTTGGGAGCTCTGTAACAAATGCAGTGAATGTATCTTAAGACAAAATGTTATTGTTTATTTTATGAAATGACCCATTAAACCAGGTTAAGCTTTGAGGTCATATTTGTAGTTTTATTGTCCTTGACTGTAGGAAAATGAAATTCAAGTTGTGCTCGGGGCCCCTAAAAGGCTCGAGCCAGCCCCGAAGATATGCTGAGCAGATATGTTTCTGTCATTTCCCAACATGAGCAACATAAAGGGAAACTTGATATCAGGTCTTGATATAATATCTCAGTGGTTTTGGCAGTTCAACTGTCTTCAGATACTGTCAGATATGATCCTTTTCTCTGCTGGAGGATTGTTGCCGCCAATGTGATCACAAAACTCAGAGGGTAAAAACCTCTACGGTTGTCTGAAGTTCATCTTCAGACTGAGACACATCCTTCGTTAGAGAGAGCCCACAGCTCACAGGACAAATATCGAGCAACATGGCTGTACAGCAGTCCTCCACAGTCAAAAGCAGCAGCAGAAACTCTTCCCTTCTTCTGTCAGCAGGTCAGGCAGCTCTGAGGCCTCAGTGCAAATACAAACTACCTCTCTACAACCACAGTCTCTAGCATCTAAACTGGCCTCTAACACGCCGTACAGCGACGGGATGGCAGCATGAGGCCGACATGTTTCCACGTTAAGACGTTCTTTCCCTTCCACTGTTTTTGTGCCCTTTAGTTTTTGTGCAGACCCAGCAAACATTCAGACGTTTAACAGTTGATTCGACGGACAGAATAAAAAATTTAGACGCTGCCTGTATCGAGCAGCATTTAGTAAAATCAGGACTGCAATATATTACCGATCAAACACTTTCTGAAGCTGCTTTATAGCTTTCTGTACATTAAAACAGAAGAATAAATGTGGAGATACTTCGGCAAATGAACAATTCAACGACTGATAAAAATTTACGAACGGTGAGCATCTCCACGCACAATAATGCTTCTTAGTTGCTGTTTTTAAAAGCAAACACTTCACTAATCGTTTAAAAATCAGCTTCAACTTGCCAAAATGTAAAATTTTGTGCTCATTTTGGATCCAGAACTTTATCCTTCGTCCAATGCTTGCTGGGTTCCTTCAGTGAATATGACCTGTGCAGCAGTCCTGGCAGTTAATCAGCATGTTAGCGCAGGTGGTGGCTGTAATAGTTAACATGTTATTGTCCCGTGTCAGGTGGCAGTGTGTAACGTTGTCCGTCCTCACTTAGCAAGAAGCCAGGAAAGCTGCACGTAATTAACTAAAACTAAAACTAACAAATGCTAAATGACTTTCAAAGCGGAGGAAGAGGCCAGTGTGCTTGCTGGTTTTTCAGCTACTCCTGAGATTAAAAAACATAAATAAAATGGAAAAACTGCTGACTCGGTTCCACTGACTCGTCGCCTCACGTTGTCTGAACGTGGACGGACACAGTGTAGACATCCAATCACTGGACGGAGCTTGTTAATGCTCCGACTCCTCCGACTCCACGTTGACGTGAGTCAGTCCAGTTCAGAGGGCAGGATTGTGGTTGAACATGTTGGTCAGTCAGTGAAGGCTCCTTAAGGCAAAACTCCATCCCATGCTTACACCAATTCAAACAAAAAACTGGATTTCACTATTATTATTTTTTTTTTTGTCTCTTGTGTTGTCGAGATGTTCTGCTGTTTTTTTTTGATACTGATGATGAAGCGGATCTTCTTCTGCAGAGAATGGATGCCTGAAGCACAGGAGGTTGGGTGTGTTCACAGCCTGCAAGATGAGGAAAAGGGATTTAATTTTCTTTGAATTTCCTGGAAATTTTATGAGGAGATTGCAGGTATTTAATGGTTAATTTTGAGGACATTTTACAGAAAGAGTGCAATTTAGAACAAATTATAAAATGGGGGAAAAAAGGTTACTTTGGTTGAGTTGTAGTTTCATATATAACAATTCATTAAAGTAGCTGCTGTGTAACTGCTAATTCTTATGTAATTTGGTAGTCTTAGGGAAAGAGTTTTTAAGTAAGAATTTGGTATATAAATACTGGTGCAAACTGAGTATTTTCACTCATTTATCAAGAATCTTTGCAGATTAACTTGGAACCCAAATACAAGGAGTTTGTACTTAACTAAACCAACTTTAATTTATTTATTTTTTAATAATTTGTACCAAATTGCACAGTAAAATGTCCCACAAATGTACCGTTAAATACCTGCAAATTACATTTAAAAGTTTCCAGGAATTTGTTATAAAATTAAAAGACCTGTAAAATGAAGCATTTCCATTTAATTTAGTTACATCAGGATCTTTACAGCTAGAGGTTGTGTTTGTTTATTTCTCTGCAGGTTCATAGAGTTAAATTTGTCACCAGCCTTTCAGCCAATCAGAACAAAGGAGGCGTCCCGTGGTGAGTTTTGGTGGCGAGACTTCAGAGGATGCCGGAATTAAAAGGTACTTTGCTTTCCAGAGACACATTGTTTTTTTCTGTTGGTAAATTCAGAATAATTTACAAAATATTTCCTGGAAAGAATTATGTCATTTCACACTAATTATTTTGGAAAAAAGAAAAACTGTTTAATTGATACATTTCCAATTCAATCATTCCAGGTAATTCTGAGTTTAACCTTTTAGTCTGAAATCCGTCTACAAGCAGAATACAATTCAACATGTATTAAGAATTCATATTTTACTAGGGCTTAAATGTAGCTGTTCCTTATATTTTTCTCTATAATTCATACTGAAATATACAACCTTCTTTCCGTTCTTTCCCATAAACTTCATACAAAATTATTCTGAAATTACACACTTGTAAAGATTTCTTGGCATTTTCACATCACTACAACAACTTTTTTGGAGGATTGTGCGATCAAAAATGTATTTATGATTAAAGTTTAAGATAATATTCAAAGCTGCTTTAAAGCTAAAAAAAAAAAAAAAAATAGTCATAGTCATAGTCATAGATAGTCATGGAGCAACCAGGTGACGTAACTGTGGTTTATAGATTGATGGTTGCGTTGTCGTCTTCAACCAGAACGGAAACAACTCGACATACTTGATTAAAATTTACACACATTAAAAATAGCAATAAACTACAACAAATCAGCTTCCATGTGCCAAAATGTAAAGTTTTGTGATCTTTCCAGGAAATTATTCAGAAATTATGGAATCATAAAATAAAGTAGAATACTAAAATTTTGGCTGTGGGCAAAAGAACTAATGTTTAGTTTAGGTGTGGATTTTTAAGACAAATTTTTTTTTAACATTGCTAGAGATGGTAGATTAGGATTTTGTAGACGTTTTCTATTTTTAAAATGAGTTTTTTGGAGGATTGTGCTGTTGAAGATACTGAAGATATCTCTAATTATTGGCCAGATTGCTTTAAAATGCTCCCTGATCCCCAGAGGATGACACTTATTGATTTTGATGCTCAAGGACAAACTAAGACTTCAGATCATTGTAGTTAAATTGCGTCGACAGTTTAAATTTCATGCTGTTCTATCTGTAATGTTCATGTTTGACTCACGTCTGGAGGAGTCTGCCGTCATTATGTCTTGCTGGCGTTCTCGTAGATGACGTCCGAAGTGATGGACTGCTGCTTCTTCTTCTGCCACATCAGCAGGACACACTGATGGATGAAAACGTACTGCTCCTGCAGACACAAAACACATCTGATTAAAACCTGAAATCATCTGAAAACAGTCTGTAAACTGACTGAAGAACTGAATTATTCTTCATCATATTTTATTCTGGATTGCATGTTTGAGTGAGTTGTACACACTGTTTATCAATCAGAGCATCATTTTAGAATCTCTTTTCACGTTTCACATCTACATATGTTCATTTCTCTGATGTAAACAGACAGCGACAGCGAGCATCAGCGGGCTCCTCACCTCAGTCTGGACCATGGACAGACGGTGTGAACGCATTTCAGACACCATGCCCAGGATGTCGGCGAACTCGTGTTCTCTGATGTGCTGCATCAGACGGTCCAGAGCGATGAAGGTCCCCGTCCTGCCGACTCCAGCGCTGAACACCACAGAGCAGAAACATGCAGTAAACACCAGAGGTGGAAAGTAGCTAACTACATTTACTCCAGTACTGTATTTAAGTACAGTTTTGAGGTACTTGTACTGTACTTGAGTATTTCCATGTGATGCTACTTTCTACATTTCAGAGGGAAATATTGCACTTTCTACTCCACTACATTTATTTGACAGCTTTAGTTACTTTTCAGATGAAGATTTGACACAATGGATAATATAACAAGCTTTTAAAATACAACACATTGTTAAAGATGAAACCAGTGGTTTCCAACCTTTTTGTCTTTTGACGTCTTACAAAAAGCAGTGTGTAGTCGGGGTCACATTTCACATGTCTATGAGTTGTTAACAGCTCCACCAAATAGTGATTTTTCCCTCTAAACTTCTCACATGCTTTCATTTCAATAAATGTTCAAATGATCCAATATTTCAGCAAAAATCAAAGATTAGAGAAAAAGTCCAGAAACTGAAAACAGATTTGTGTATCAGAACTTTGTTTTTTCTTCTTTCCTCTCCCATTAATCATCTCACCACCCCTCAGATTTATCTGCTGACCCTTTGGAGGGGCCCGACCCCTAGGTTGGGAACCACTGGACTAAACTAGCTAACTGTATATAAAGTAGTGTAAACTAGCTCCACCTCCAGCAGCTACAACAGTAACATGCTGCTCTAACACTGATGCTTCACTATTAATAATCTAATGATGTCATATATAATAATATATCAGTCAGAGGGACCAAACCACTACTTTTACTGCAATACTTTAACTACATCAAGCTCATAATACTTATGTACTTTTACTGCAATACTTTAACTACATCAAGCTCATAATACTTATGTACTTTTACTGCAATACTTTAACTACATCAAGCTCATAATACTTATGTACTTTTACTGCAATACTTTAACTACATCAAGCTCATAATACTTATGTACTTTTACTGCAGTAGGATTTTTCATGCAGGACTTTTACTTCTAATGGAGTACTTTTACATGTCTGTATTGGTACTTTTACTGTAGTAAAGTATCTGAGTACTTCTTCCAGCGCTGGTAAACACACATCATCATCATCATCAGACACATACAGTAAAACATGGATCATCATAACGGCAGTTCAGGATTCATGAAGTCTGCCACAACAGGAATAAAATGTAATGGATGACATAATGCACATGACATCATCTGTCTAATTGTATTTTTATGGCTGTTAACTTTCAGGATGTGATCTGTCTTCCTGCTCTGAGACTCAGTGTCTCTGAGCAGGTCATTAAGTTTCCTGCTGAACCAGAAGATAAATGGAGCTATAAAGTCAAACTGAACTCTACACTTCACTGATTCACTCGCTGCCTCGGGACAGTTAACATGCCCGCACTGATGAAATTATTTGACTGTTTTACTTGATTTACTGTCTTGTTTAGAAAAGTTTGTGAAATCAAAAGGTACATTTAACGCATACAGATGAGATAATAGCAGCTTGTATAATAACATCTCATGATAAAACTAGTTCAGCTTTTTTAAACCTTTTATACTTAATAAATATGAAAATCAGTGTATTAATCTAATGCCAGTGTGTTTACATGCTAACATTACTTTTCTTCTGGCGCCTCATTTTTACCCTGCTGTTATTAAAGATCTAACAATATAAAAGTCCCTGCTGATGTGGGCGGGAGACCCCTCCTCACCTGCAGTGCACTATGATGGGGTCTTTGGTCCTTTTGGCCTGCTGACGGACGATGTGGACGAACTGCAGGATGCTCTCGATGGCGTTGACCGTGGGGACGCCGTGATCCGGCCAGGAGGTGTAGTTCAGGTGGAGGATGTCCTGAGTCTCATCTGCCTGCAGGGGGCGACAAAGATATTAAAAAAAGCCAATTTATAGGTCTGATTCAAGAAGGTTTGTGTTTTTTGTGATTATTTATTTGAGTTTTTACATGATTATATCCACAGCTGGATGCATCACTTGTGGTTTTTAGAAACTGGTACTCACATATCCCAGTCTGAACTTCCTGATGGTCCATTCTGGTGACTCGCTTTCAGAGAGCATCTCCACACTGATCTCTCCGTACATCACAGGCTCATCTGTGAACGGCCAGTAGTGATCACACTTCACCTGAAAACACAGGAAACACAACTGTCATGTGACCCAGTGCAGCGGTTTGGCTCACTGATGTGGTTTTCATCAGATATATCAGCTTAGATACACACACACACACACACAATACTTGTTAGTAGATCAGTTCATTGTCAGTTGGTTTGTTTGGTTTGTATTTGCATTGACAAATAAACCTGCTGCACAACATGCTGTTTGGTTTCCACTTGTTGTTCCAGAGCTCATTTTGATGTGGAGCTTTAACCTGGTTTGACTTTATTCTCACAGGTTAAAATCAAATAAAGTCACATAAATAACAATAAAACATGGTTGTGCAGGTAGAGAAATAAAGCTCAGATGAGCTTATTGATGACATGTGACTGAATAATATGAAGAGAAAAAAACATTCACACTTAAAATATGATTAACTGAGATTAAAGCCTGTTTAAATCTGCTCTGAAGGACTTTGAGGAAGAAATTTGAACCAAATAAGAAATTTAGTTCCATTAGTCAGGACCTGTATGTGACTGAAGATGAAGATTAGATGATTGTCTGGTTGAGTAAGTTTAGTTTTAAAATGAGACATACAATTATTTTAAATATTTCCAATATTTGAATTGTGTCTTATATATAAAAAGGACATGATATGATCAATGTTGAGAAGCCGACGGGAGCAAAGATTTCAGCAGGTTGTGTTTTTATTTTGTGGAGAATTATTATATTATATTATATTATATTATATTATAAAATGAAAAGTAAGAATAAGTTAAAGAAAAATAACAAAACAGCTTCATTTCCTGATTACACTAAGATATTTAGTTACTTCTCATTGACTGTGAGGACGAAGGAGATATTTAAACCTCATTTGACTCTTATAATATAATATAATATAATAATAATATATTTTGTTATGGAGGAATGCTGGTCAGTGGTCAACTCATCAGCGAAGCCTTCGATGTCTTATGCTGAGAATATTTATTGAACGCTTGGCCAAGCGGAGAACAGAAACAGTAAACATGGAGGTGTTCTGCACCAGATGCTGCCTCTTTACTGTTCTGAGAATGAACGTCTGACTTTTGGTCTTTAACCCCACAGATCATCCCACAATATGAAAAATGAGTCTATTGGTTCGTTAGTTTGTAAACAATGAACTGAAGACTTTACCGGTGTTAGTTCAGGTCACTGTCGGCACATTCTGGTTTGAATGTCTGATTATGCCCATGAATCTACGCAGCCAACCTATCTGTGTTGTCTAGGAAGGCCCCCTCTGACCTTGGTAACCATGGCAACACCGATTTACCCTTTATCAGAGAGGATTCTGCTTCCCCAAGCATCAGTCACTCTAAGTCTCAAGGAAAGGAGAGAATGTCTCCTTCAAGGCCCAGGCTTGACCCAGTATAACCCAGTTCTTAGCCCTTAAAGATGGAAAATTCCATAACACATTTAATTTGTCCCGCATAACTCCAAGTGCAGCAGTATTAATAACATGGAACTCACAACATACAGAGTTAAGATGAGAAAGCCTTCCTGAATAGAAAGGGTTTCAGGCCTACGCAGACTATGCAGCTGTAAATCTGTCTCCATAAATGTAAAGACTATTGTGTGACATGTATCTGTTTCTGAACAGAACTCGCTGAAGAAAAGCAGGAAATGAAGTGTTAACTCCCTTTGAGGTTTCCTCTGTGACAGGACAGAAATAAAAAAAAAACTCACCCTCCGCCGCTCGTTGCACTGCGTGAGCATGACGACGATGGGAGATTTCTGCTGCAGCACCATCTTCCAGAAGTCGTTCCGGGTCTCGGGCAGCGGGCCCTGCGTGGCGATGTACTCTTTAGGATGTTTGTAGCCCTGAACGCCACATGGCAACACAAAGAGTGAAGAGAGAGAAGACATCAAATCAGCATCAGAGTTATTGACAATGACACAACAACACAGGTGTAACACCTCGCCTAAGGGCGAGGACCCTATTGTTTTTCGTGTTTGTTTGTTTGTTTCTTTCTTTCTTTCTTTCTTTCTTTCTTTCTTTCTTTATTATTACGCCACTTCAGACCTAAATTTGACCCCCTAAACATGCTCAAAAACTCACCAAATTTAGAACGCACATCAGTTCTGGTGAAAAATTTGATAAAATGTAAATATTAACCCCTAAAGTGCCAAAATGTGCTCTCTAGCGCCACCTATGTAACTAAAATGGCCGCCACGGCCTGTAGGAATGTCGTAGAGAGATCGAACCAAAACTCAATTATTCGTCTCATCAAGACCTACAAATCATACACTGACACCCCTGACCTAAATCCAACAGGAAGTCCGCAATTTACCCATGAATGTATGACTTTGCGCCAATTTTGGTCCCCGAACAAACGCTATCTCCTCTGAGGGCGTTAATGGTATCAGCTTCAACCTTTAATAGATGACTTATGACACTGTGCTGAAAAAAGTTGTTAAAAACTTTGTAATAACTTGAATGGTTTGGATTTAATAAGCCCTGAAAGTTGCAGTGCCACATCACCCTTACAATGTAAACCAATGGGGAGGCAATCTATGGGCATGAACTTTGTGTCAAAAAGAGGCTTCTGACGTCTAAACTATAAGTCTGACCACTTTCAAACCTGTATCAGTGGATTCGCCATGAAATTTCCTACTAAAATATGATTTTTAATGTAAGATTTGGCCAAAGTCATGGGATTTATGAGGATATTTCACCAGAAGCGTACTCTAAAATCCTCCTCTCCAACTGCTCCTGACAGTACACATGTCAATCAAACTTTCAGAATAAAAGCACACCACACTTGTAAGAAATATCCCTCATTTTTAAAAAGCAAAATGATCTGATCCTGACGGGCCAGAGTGCGAGGTCCCGACTAACGCTGCTTGCAGCTTTAATTTCCATTGCTGTCATTATCTGCGGTTGTTAATTTGAGACACCAGCTGTTCTCATCTATCCAATAGCACAGCGACACACTTCTATGGTTAGCCTATCATCCTGCTGCTGTCTTTATAAAAACTTTTCTCTCTCTCACTGCCATTAGTGCGTTCATGCTGCTGTTATGTGCGTGCCACCACCTCCCTATCACCGCCTAGTCTTTGCAGATTCATCAGCTTCATCAGTGTCAGCAGTAGTCATCAGCACCACCAGAGTCTTGACTCCACGGGGGGGTTTATCTTGCCCCTCGATTAAAAACTCTCCCTGTAGAATCTGAGCGCCAAAGTCTTTCCTGACCAAGACTTAATTACACTACATCATCTGTTAAAATAAACTATTATCTTTACTTCTTTCACTGTGTCTCTCCTGACTGAAATGAGAATAAATGCAGGTTTATTTTGAGGAAGTTCACTGTAACTGTTTCTTCCAACTTTTCTTCCTGATTTTCATTCTTTCATTTCAAGAAGGACGAAAGGACTCGTGGCTGAAACTGGTTTCCATTTACTACATAGTCTGGAAATGTAATTTGTAACATTAGTGAGTAGCAGAAACTATACAATAAATCAAAACTATCAAAACTCTGCAGAGTACAATACCCAGACAAATGTATATTAATGTGCTTTATGTGCATTAAAGTAATGTGGTATCTGGTTAATTATCTATTATAGAGTAATACACTCAAGTAAAAAACACTAAAAACTAAAATAAATATAGAAATTCTGTTTGGATGACAATTTAAAGTGTGGAGCCAATAATCCATAAAAGATTTAAACATATCTGAAATTAATATTCAGTATATGTGTATTAAGTTAATGCTAAAATATTATTTTAATAAAAGTTCTTCTAGTGTAATTTGTTTTTAGCTTTCAATATTTTTAGTATGATTTCTTATCATTATACTACTTATAACATGTTTGAAGTAGTGTTAGATTTTTTAAAAGCTTTTAGGGTTTTTATGTACATTTAGTGCTATTTTTAATCATTTTTAGTTAGAACCCTTCAGTCAGTGTGACTTTTCTTATTATCTTTCCTTATTTGTGTTAAAGTTGTTATTCTTGCTGCTATTTGACCAGAACTCTTTTAAAACAGATTTCAATGTTGAGATCGTGCCGTTTAAATAAAAGGTAATAAATTAAATAAAAAACAACACACTAACACGGACATGCAGTTACTCACAGGTATGTAGTTGGCGTTGATGTAGTCTGAACCTTCGTCGTTGTGCATCGAGATCAGTTTCACTCGACTGAAGTCGTCTGCAGGAAGATTTAAAGATTTCTCAGTTAATCATCAAACTGTTTCATTTCTTCATATTTCCAAACTGCTCCGAGTCTCACGGCTTTATCACAACTTCAAACCGAACACGTGAGCAACATGATCTGCGGCTGCTGCTCTAATATTTCGTTGATAACTCTGTGATGTGAATATTTGAAGACATCTGACAAGTTTACTTTTCTCTACGTCTCAAAATACTAACAAACCTTGCAACTATTTGATACGTCTAATTGGTTTTTGTAACTTTAATAATTCAGAGTCCAACCTTGATGAAAGATCGACAGGATACTTAGTTATTTACACTATTTTGTGGCGTACCACAAGGATCTGTTGTAGGACCCTTATTATTTCTTATTTATATTAATGATTTAATGACGATATTAATGATTCATTTGTCTTTTAAATTTTCTTTTCCCATTTTGTTTTCTGAAGATACCAACATGGTTTTATCACACAGATTTACTCTTCTTGTGAGGAAACAGTGAGAGTTGCAAGATGGTTTCATGAGCGCTCATTAAATATCAGAAAGTCAATATTTGCAAGAGGTTTGTTAGCGATTATGAGACAGTGTTTCTTTACAAATGTTCATTAGATTTATGTATAGTTATACATAAAAATACATGATCTGACTTTTTGCAACTTCAGATTTAATTCTCAAATTCATTCTTGTAATAATCAGAGTAGATTGATCATTTTCACCTTCCTTATTACAAAAAATAAAACAAAACATGGTTCTGTTTTTTTATGTTGTTGTATTTATGTGCCTCTTTCCCCCATAATGCCTTGCTGTCAGTGACTCACAGGGGAGGATGTTGGTGTATCGGTTCTTCGGCCTGTTGACGGGCAGGTCTGCTGCATCATGGGAAAGATCAAGTCCGACACTCTTCAGTTCCTGAAAACATGAATTAAAGAGTTCAAAATTCAGTTTGAACACAAACATGCGACTCAAGTCGTAAGTTTCAGTAACAATGTGTCTCATGTTTTAACTGAATTTCCCAAAAAAAATGTTCAGTATAAAATCTAGTGAATGTTGTGTGAATATTAGCAGATAAACAGCAGGTGGCGCTAATTCAGTCGGTGCCATTAAACTGTTGCAGAAGAAGAAGACACAATGAGGTCATTAAAAGAGCGTCAGTCAAAGCTCAAACAATGGAAAACATGATGGAAATATGACATTTCTGTTTGTTTCATGTGTTCATTTGAGGAAGGTTACAGTCTCCTCCTCATCGCTCCACTCAGATGGATGAATGGATGAATCCTGCTGACGTTGGTGATCCTCTGACTTCACCTGGTGACATCATCTGCTCAACGTCTTAATACTTTAGTTTATGAGCAGTTTATATGTTCTGAATAGTGTCTGTATTACTATGAATGTTCATCCTTGACCTTCGGAATCAATATTTGATGGACACAAAGGTCCACTTACAGACTTCATTCAATGAATAAATAAAGCTTTATTTATTCACTGAATGAAGACTGTGAGATATGGTTGAAAGCTCCAATGTTAGTAAGTGGACCTTTGTGCTTAGATTATCTATATAGACTGATGGGCTCTCAGATCGACCTGTTTCTCTACAGGCAGATTCCCCTCACCTGCTACGGTGGGCGGGGAAATAAAATCAATGAATCAATAAATACAAACACTGACAAACAAACCGTTCGGTGTTATGATCTCATTGTCCTTAAGATGCTTTTGGGATCTGATTTAACTTGACATACCTCAAACTGCAGGGAGAACTTGTAGGCCGAGTCTTTGCTCATTTCTTTGAAGTAGGCGTCAAAGTCGTCCAGCTGCACAGGACTGTAACGATAAAGAAATAAATATAGTTCAAATACTGAAAGCAGAAGGAGAGATGCAACATGTCAACATGTTTCTACTTTAAAAATCTCAATCTGACATCTTTACCATCAACTACACAAACATTGCCACTTGAAGACAGGAAATATTAAACTCTAATAGGCAGATTACAATTAAATCAAACAGAGGATTAACCCATTAGATTGTCTTGTCCTCTGCAGGTTGAGTTTCCTCCTGACTGAAGGTTTAACAGCCTGCAGTTTCACTTTAATCTGCTGCATTTTCTCTGTTGGCTGAAGGCTGTTATGAATGTGATGGCAGCTTTTATTACATGCAGCACACACACACACACACACAAAAAAAAACCACACGTAAAATAAATGAATCCACACTATAAGAAGCCCACATCACACACTGAGAGACGATGTTGTTTAGTTGTGTTACCTTGTTAGCTTCCGTTTCTTTAAAGCTGTCTTGCTCCTATAAAATACAGACATGTGTGATCTCACCACCGTCCACTCACTACAGACTGACTGCATTACATGTTATATACTGTATCATACTAACTCAACTGTTCTCCTCCTCCACCTCTGCAGACCAGTATCAGTATAGTAGGACTTGACCGATGTGGGTTTTTAAAGCCTTTAATGATTGTGACATATTTATAGTTACGGACTAAATTTACTGGCAATTCAAAATGTTTAATTTTGACAGCAGAAACTCTGAAATATTAGCTGTTTTACTCATTTTTTAAAAATTATAAAAGAGTGTAAATGTCTTTTAAATTTTAATTAACACAATCACTGGGAACTAAATAGAGTTGTGAAGTGTTTTTCCTTATTCTGTGTTCCCATTTAAAGGTTTTCTTTGAAATTGTTCTTAATATTACTCAACATAGAATCTCAGGACTCTCCTGGATAATGTAACCATCATTTAAGTTAATGCTCTGAACACCAGTTTGAATTATTTCATCTTTGTTTCCGAGAAATCAGGTTTTTGTCCATCATTTTTGCAGAAGGCTCTAAATAATACAACACCCATGAGCCTCAGCTGCTGTTGCCATGGAGAAGAAGCCAGTCAGAGTTGTGAATCAGAGCAGTAATTAATTAAAAATGTTTCACTGTTGGATTTTGAGAGCAAAATGTCACCATGGTTGCCAAATTCATCCAAAATTAACCAATAATCCAAAAGTTAATTGATTTAATCTGCACCTTGCTGTTAGTGGTGCCCGAAATGCATCTTGGGAGTCGTAGTTTTTATGTCCACAAGTCTTGTAGCTTCAACTTTTTACTCATGAACCAGATATTTTCTAACTCAGTTCATGTTTTGCTCTGATGATCTAACAGGGAGAGTTTCATGTTGATAACAAACTGGAAGAGCTCCAAATGTGAGTCACTTAACATCGTCTACTGGACATCCGAAATATCTCCTCTGACTTCACAACTCTGTTGGAAAATATTAATTTTTCCAGATTTAATTGAGGTGACAGCCTACACATAGTCAAGCATCAATTTTAAAAAAAAAAAAACTGAATTAATTATATGAACGAACATTGTACCCAGGTAACTTGGTCATCAGATCAAATTTAATAAGGTCTATGTCAGTCTACGGATGCCAGTTTTAAAAAGTAAAATCACATAATCAAATTAAAATTTCTATTTCTATTTGTGTGCCAATGTATCATAACATAAAAATTACAATTTTATATTGTATTTAATTGTAACTCAATCTCAATTTTAAAATCGTAAATGCTAAAAGGAAAACTGGACTTGTGCATTTGAATTTAAATTATTTCCTTAATTTCAGCTAGTTTCAATTGAAAATGCAGTGAAAAAGGCCTTTTTCCATGTTCAGAATGGTCAGAATGGCGCTTTCATAACCGTTGACTGTCAGATTTCACAAATGAGGTCAGGGAGAGTCCTACCATTATGAAAATTCTTATTTTCATTAGCAACAACCTAAAATCAAGATTCTATAATTTAAATTCAAATGCAAAAATCCAGTTTGCAAAAGAGAGTCCATTTCACATTCAGGTTCAGTTTGTTACGGCAGTATTGTGCTTTGAAATACACAGAAAAATATTCGCCAATAACTTTTGATTTTAATTTTTGCGGTAATTGTGCATTTTAAACATGGGAGTGTTTGAAAATTAGAAATTACTTAAAAAAAATAATTTTGTCGTGCACACAAATAGAAAATCAAATTTCAATTTGTATACATTATTTAATTTTAATATTTGCAGCCACAAACTTCAATGACAGGCCAGTGCGTAAAACCCATCCATCGATCTAAACCCAGGAAACAGAGCTTTACAATTACTCATCTCATCACATTATAATAAAAACATCATGCTCAGGAATTTGTCTTTCATCTGAAACTGTTACCTGCTTTATGCAGACACCTCCATATCAAACATGCAGCATTTTTACATTTACAGCACTTTATATTTTACACTTCATGCTTCTGGATTCACATTACAGAGTCAAATCTGGTTCTTTAAAGACTCACTCTCTGACTGCGTTACAGCATCCCAAATCCCAAAATGTCCTCCCAGATTTGAGCAGCTCGGTAACACAATGAGCGAGTGTATCTTTCACCAGCAACATGCACTTAAACATCTACAGTCTAACAGAATAAACAGAACATACAGTAACTACACTAAAAGCAGCACCAAATACTGACAGTCTACTTCTAACGTGAAAATCCACACAGAAAGACAGACGGCATGCAGACAGCAAACACAGAGCAAAGCAATAGTTAGCATCAACAGTTAGCATCATGCTACATCCAACATGTTAGTAGATACACACTCGCTGCGACTTTGAGAGTTCAACCACAGACACAGCATTGCAAGACAAAGTTCACCATGTAAGAAAAATCATCTGCTGACTTCCGGTTTCCCCCGTGAATCAAACTGGACTTTAAATTCAGTTTTAGTTAAAAGTGCAGTGTTCAGGTGTTAAAGGAAAAGTCTGGTGATGTTCTTTATTCTTCATTGTGTCAGCAAATCCCATGAAAAGACAAAAACCAACAATGAACTGATCTTCTGACAAATATGGTGGGTGTATCCAAAGCCGGATATATCTTATTCCTGTGTGCTGTAGACCTCCATGGTGTCCAAAAATTATTAAGAACAACAATGAGTCACACCGCTACACTGGGTGACATGTTCCTTCCTCACCATGAACACACACTGTAGTTTATTGTGAAATATTGTAAAATCCCATATAGACTGTCCTGCTGGCAGAAATGCTCACTGGAGCATTGGAACAAAAAAAAAAATTAAGAACAACAAGGGCCCTAAAATTGAAACCTTGTGGAACACCAGATTAAATTAAGATTAGTTAATTCCTTGCTAGGTGACATTACTCCAAGGAAATATGTTGAAGTGGCTCTCATGTATGAACATTTATACATTTATTTTCTGATTTAGGCCCAAATGATTTAAAAAGATTCCAGTTTACAAAAGATAATTTATGTAAATTAAGAAAAACAAGGACTCTAAAATCGAGCCTTGTGGAACACCAGATAAACCGTTAAGATGATTTAATCACTCCAAGGAATCATGTTGTAGTGGCTCTCTCCAAAAGCACATTTTATCTACATTAAAAACTATTTGGGCATAACTCATAAAACAAATATATAAATGTTTAAGACATTTTAAAAGATTCTAGTGTCAGAAATATGCCAGCTTGCGAACATTAGGCATATCATTTATGGAAATAAATGGAAAAACAAAGGGCCCTAAAACTGACTCTTGTGGAACACCAGATTTAATGTTAAGTAATATAACATTAATTGACATGTTCACTGAGTATGGGTACTCACTGAAAAAAAAAACCTTAATAAACCATTTTGACTAATATTTTTTGTAGGTATAGATCATAAAACCCACAAGTCTGGCGAGATATTCATCCTGAAAAAGTGAATCTTGGTATAAATGGAGTGAGATAAATACTAATTCTATTTTTTATGAACTTTCAACTGTTGTAGGAGTCTAAATAGAGTGTATAATTAACTTAAAAATATTATGTATTGAAAATATTTTCAATATAGAACTTTGCAGTTATCATCAAACACTATGATTTTTAAAAAATACGACTCACCACATAACTGTTTTATTTTTAGTGGTCTTTATGTTTTGCATGAGTTAATAAATTAATTATTGGCCATACCTACCCAGGAGTAATGTAGTATGGTCATTTTAATATGTTTGGTTTTAATGTTAATGATGGATTTATAGAGTTTGTACGTTCAGAGAGGTACTATAGATTATAATATTAAACCTAATGCCTTTGACTAACTTAATTTTGTGCCCAGCTTCCTTCCATATTTTAATTCAATATCAGAAAATTGTGAAAAATTCCCCTTAAAATTTCTGATAGTCCAAGTTGACATATTCAAATTTCCAACTGTTTTCAATCAAAGAAAACAGGAAAGCAGTAATGATACACAATGGATCATCAAAATTCTTTTGTTGATTAATTCTGTCCTCAACTACTAATCTCAACTCTCAAATAATCGATAACTTCAGTATTTGTTTCAGCTCTAGTGCATTAATCCAACGCTGAAAATAATTCCCAAAAATGCCTGCTTTCATCCTTTTTTTTTAGGAAATTAATGAGCCTTTTATTAAAATGAAACTGTATATTTGTGAGGTGTTTTTAAAGATTTCTGTCATTAGTAGATGAGAGAGAGTAGGGAAGGAGAATATGTTTGATTTGGGTATTTTCATGGAACATATTGGGGTAAAATGCAATTATCTCACTCTACTTGAGGGCAACCAGACTACTAACATCATTAGGATGGACAGGGAGATATAATTGTGTATCATTTGCATAAAAATTAAAAGATACATCATGTTTACTTATAATTTGATAAAATGGAAAAATTGCACCTTGTGGTACACCACACTGGTAAACACTGGTATTGTTGTTTTTGGTCTTTTCATGGGATTTGTTGACAATAATTAAAATTTGGGCAAAAATGCAATTATCTCACTCTTACCCTCATCAAAGAAATAATTTGACAAGGATAAGACAACTAGCATCATTAGGATAAACAGGAAGATACAATTGTGTATCATCTGCATAAAAATGAAAAGATATATTATGTATAATGTGACCAACAGGAAACATGTAAATGGAGAAAAGAATAGGACCCAGAATCACGCCTTGAGGTACACCACATATGTTAACGTGTTGTTGTTTTTTGGTCTTTTTCGTGGGATTTGTTGACAGTAAGAGAAATATAGAGCAACACCAGAGTTCTCCTTTAACAGTAATGGAGTGTAAAACAATGTCTCTGATCAATACTGTGGGCTGTGACTCTGCTAAGACATGCCCCTGAAGTGCAGTGTTTTTGGCCAGCAAGTGCTTACTTACCAAGGATTAATATAAAAAGCCAAAAGATAGTCAGTCCAAAGGCAGGATGGCAGTAGGGTAAGGAAGGCAAAGAGGCTTCTTCGCCTGAAGGGGGTTCAAATAAAAAACAAAAATAAAAACACAAACAAGAAAAAATAAAAAAATAAAAACAGACACCAGGGGGTGATAGGTTGGGGACAGAACATGGTGCTCCATTAGTAAAGAGGCACAGAGCGTCGAGAGCTTCACATTAGTGCTGAACACAGAGTTAATGCATCATGCAGCCGTTCAGAAAGTGTCCCGTTGTCTCTCTGGAGGACAACAGGAGTCTGTTCGCTGCCGGACGTCAATGGCCGCTCTGTCTCATTTAACAACCTCCAGCCTGAGCCTGTGACATCACTGCGTCCTCCCAGCACGTCCCACAATGCAACACTCAGCCAGGCCCCTCATCATGTATAAACAGTCCACATTTTGTCACTTGGCAGTGACGTCAGACCGCGTGACGCCACCTCTATGAACCTGATCAGATGGATGATCTCAACATTTGTGCTGCTCAGGTCATGTCTCCACTGATGCAGATAAATGTGAAAACTTCAGTCTTTATTTGTCTTCCTTACCCACAAAACTTTAGTCTCACAACCTCATTAGTATCAAGAAACATCTGTATATAAATACAAAACAAAAGTCATCTAACTGAGATGATGTGTATCCCTCCCCATCATGTTCATGTTATCTTCTTGGATTTACACGCTGTTGTATTTCAGGTTTTTGTAACATTTCTGATGATGTATTTATATTTCTTATCTGTCTGTTTTCAATTAATTAATACAACAGCAGCGTTTGAGAAACTGGAACCACTGGAGACTTTTTGTCAAAATTCTTGTTGATTAATTTTGTTTGCAACGATGAATCTAAACTCTCTTCTAGTAATTGTTTCAGCTCCGGTGCTTTGTGATTTGGACTGTTTTGATGTTTTGCATAAATAAAGAAAACAAAAAAAAACCAATAAGAACTTTTGTCATATTGGTAATTAGATGGAGATGTATTATTGACATGTGGTTGATAAGCAGCAATATAAAGAAGCCAAATTTGACTCTGACTTTGTTTTTGTTAATATGTGTGTAAAACCAAAGAAGTTTTTGTTTTTACATCATTATTTCCATTTAACAAAAAATGTTGGTGTTCCGTATAAATGTCCCAAACTGACTTAAAGATAATCATCCTCCCAGACTCAAGGACACTTTCAATGTAGTTTTAATAAGAATCAAACTGTACAGAACATATAATTGTTGACCATGTTATTCTTTCCTTTGAGTGGTTTTATTGTCATTACTTAACTGTTCAGTGACTGATGTGATAACTTCATCCAGCAGCTGCTTCAGGGATTTTCTGCAGATTTTTTTTTTTTTTTTTTTTATAAATGTCTCTTGCAGAAGCTTTTGGTGACATTTTTTGTGAATGAAACTTACCACTTAATGTAGCATTTGGAGGTTTTTCAACAACGTCAACATGAATTTACTCTCCAGAAAGCAGCAGTTGTTTTTTTTAACATTTGGCACATCCAGGCTACCGTATCTTCACTACCTTTTCTGTCTGTTTCATGCATCCTAAATAACATGATGCTTGCAAGAGGCCGATTATCTAAAAGTGAAGGACGCTTATTGGTTTTCTTGCAGAAAGGCAGATGTGCAGATTGATACGTCTCTTCATTCTGTACAATAAATATGAAGCTAAAACCAGCAGCTGAGTCGTATTTCCCAAAATGTTGAACTAATCCTTCAAGAAAAAGTTACAGAATCGACGTCTTTTGATCTTTTGTTAATGCAGAAAATCTAAATGTTGGTTATTAAATATAAAAGACTCAACATGATCTGATGTTTTCCAGGACGTGCAGCGAGAACCCTGTTTTATAACTAAATAATCATGTTTATCTGCATCCGTGTTGACATCACATCCACACTGCTGTAAACACATCAAACAGCGAGGTCTGCTGACATGCAGTCGAAGCATAAACACAACTCCACCATCACATTAAGAAGAAGAAGACACTCTGATGGACATGTGCGTTTAGTGATGGAAGGTCAAATACAACAGCAGATGGAAGCTGAGGTTCTGCCTTAACTGACCGTCTTTCAGCTGTTATATTAATCACAATTTTTTTTCCAAATCTGAGAGTTTGTCATAAAAGAACACGTGTTGGACTGATCGTGGGCGTTTTAGCCTCGTCGGTCTGATTTTAAAGAATAAATGGTGTTTTTCTTGTTTTGCAAAATTTAACACAACTGACACCAAAAGCAACATTTTTGTCCCTTTAATCTGAGATTAAGGGAAATCCTGAGCTTTCATTATCATCAAACATCCCATTTCAGCTGGTCCAAACAAAGCAGGCGGGGGGGGGGGGGGGGGGGGGGGGATGAGCTCATCATCATCATCCTCCTCCTCCTCCTCCTCCTCGTCTCGCGCTGCTTAAAGCAGACGAGCTTAAATCTGTTGGTAAGCAAAGAGCTACATGTTCAAAATCCCTAATCTGCCTCCTCAATCCCCCGCCGGGCTGCTAATCTGCCTCTGATTGGGTGTTTTGAGGGTGTTTGCGGCGACTGACTTTCACATCCAAAGCTGAGGACGTGTGGTTACTAACCGGATCTCCAAAACTGCTAAAATGTTCGGGCTGTGAAGTGCTTTCTAGCTTTTCAACTTCTCAGGATTCAAATTGGACTTCATGATGTCGTTTAAACATTTCGTTGTGACTTTAAAGACGAAGGAAACAGAGGAGGATCCTACCAGTTGTAAGGAAGCTTCCCGTCTCGTTCAAACGAAGCAAAATTGACAAAAGTCTCTGCGCCGCACTCTCTGAAACAGAAAAGAGAAAAAAAAGCACATGTGGTAAAAAAAAAAAAAAAAAAAAAAAGTGGTGAAAGAAACAGTAGAGAGCAGTTTGGGGAAGTCAAAAATATTTGCTGACTAGTCAGTAAATAAAGGAAGTGAGCTGTAATGTTACTGGAAACTGAGCATGATGTGATGATAAGAGTTTATTGACTTGCATAAAAAACAAAAACCCATAAAAGCTCATAAACCACGTTAAGCACTTTTATTGATAAAGAACAGTTCTTTATTTATCCAGATGACATTAACTGAGAGCAACGTTCTGTTTTTCACATCTGGAAGCCGCCCAGTTCAACCACAGCCTGACCTGAGGGCCTCGTCAACGGGCCCCTCAGTGGTGATGATGAGAGACTGAACCAGCGACCCTCCGCTCACAAGCTCGCCTCTCTCACCTCTAGACCCCCATCGCCCACTCATTTCTGCCATAAATTAAAATAAATAAATAAATAAATAATAATAATAATAATAATCAGTGAAAAGTTAAGAATATAATAATAAGTAAATATAACAATAATAATGAATAAAATAAGACAAATAAAACTAATTGTGTGAGATAAAAACTGTCAAATTTATGACTCAAACCGATGTGAGATAATAGTTTAATATAATAAAAAATAAAAAGATTGCACTACATAATATATAATTATGAGATAATAAGTCGTTTTAACTCAGTATCATCAATTTGACTTGAAGTTTTGATCTCATATTTTTCCATTTAGTATTTTATTTATTTGGTTTGATTTTTTTCTGGCTTCCATAAAAAGGTTTTATTTAAACTTAATTGCATGAAAATTGCAGTTTTACATCCATAGAATTATCCCCTTCAAGAGTTCATTAATTTGATTTGCTTCCTAATAATTATAACGTAAACAACACTTTTGACTTATTATCTCACAATTTTTCCATAATTTTTTTTTATTTAACGAGGTTCTGAACGGTGATAGAAAACATCAACGCTGGTGTTAATATTGACATTTACACCAAATTTATTTAAAAAAAAAAAATCTGCATTTCATAGATTGAAACTGGTTCAACGAATCATCTACTGTTTTAAATCAGCTCTGAACCCTCTGAGGTCAGTGTGGACCACCCTGACGGCTACACACACACACACACACACACACAAACACAAACACACACACACACACACTCACACACTCACAGAAACTTCTACAAACAGCCTGAATGAGCTTCTTTTCTTTTTTAACCACCAGCTCGACGTCGTTGTTCACGCTACACTGAGTGGTGGTCAGTCGGTGGTCAGTCGGTGGTCAGTCGGTGGTCAGTCGGTGACCCTTGACCCCCGGCGTCACGAGGCCACGCCCCCTACAGTCGCTGCATGTTTTAAATCCGCTGGGAGGACGGACTAGTTACTCTTTAACAGATTCATAATTTATACTTAAAAAGTTAAAAGTTTTGACTCAAACTCGACTTCCAGATAATCGTCCCTTCAAGTAAAGATTTATAACTTGTAACTTATAATAAACTTTTGATATTTTTTGATACAAAGTACAACTTGTGACTGAGTATCTCATCATTATGAATTAGTTATGTTTTACTATCTTAACATTTTGACTTAACATATAACAAACAACATAACAAAATAATGGCTTATAATGGTGATTTACTGTACAATTTAATGTCTTATTTTTTATGTATTGGATGTTTTTCTCTCTTTAAAGATGTTAATGTCACTAACACGCTGATATGAAGCTCTGCTGGCTGTAAACCGTCACATCATCGAGCTTTTTCATGCCGATTGTTCGTAAACATGAAAGTTTCCCAGAATAAAAACGTGACATGAATTCAAACCCACAGAGCTTAAAGTTGAGGTCAGCAGATAGTTTAAAAGAGGACAAACACCCACAGAGTGGCTTATTAGTTTTATTGTTGGGAACTTTTCAACTCAAAAGGTTTTGTGACCATTAAAGTTGACAGTTGAAAAAAAAAAGAAGTCTAATAACCACGAATAGTGAACAAGTGGCTGCACTGAACAAAACACACGATGAGGTTATTTCCTCTTTTTCATGTGGTGCTTCTGTTTTTTCATCCAGCGCTGTATCATCTTTTTAAATTTTTCCTTTAAATTAAACGTCAGCTGCAGTTTGAGTCTCTGACAAACCGACAAACAGGAGATTATTCAGATGTTGTTGAATATTTTGATTGACAGCTTCTTCTCAGAGAATAAATAATCTGGAATGAAAACGTTTCCAGGTGAGATGAAGAGCTCAGGATTTACACTGACGCCGGTGGGCGGGGCTTCTTTTCCCAGAAAAACGGACTCAAACCTACAAACTAAACCGCAGCGTTCAGCATCACAAAGGCAAAAAACAGCCAAACGCCGCGTCCGGCCGGAGCTTCAGTCTGTAAAAACTTCTGTTAAAGGTGTCGACAGACAGTGACGAGTTCACTACCTGGTCATCTGAAGGTGTTTCTTCCGGAGAACCAGCAGGAACAGAACCAGCAGGCTGACCAGCAGGATGCTGAGGACGGCCAGAGCCGAGATGGCCGCCACGCTGGGATTCATCTCTTTAGCTGCAGAAACACACAAACACGCTGATGAAGACCTCACAGAGCTTCATCACTGACATCATGTGAATGTAACTCTGGAGAAAGTTTTAAATCACAGAGTATTTAAAGAGCATCTTCAGCAGCCTGAAACCCATGTTAGTCATGTTTTTAGATTTTAGTTTAGCTTGTGTTACTACGATGGTCGTACATCATAATATCTCATAATTATCCTCAGAGCAGCATTTTATGTCTTATTTTCAGTTTAAACTGCTAACGTGGCTCAAAATGTTCAATCAGACATCAGATGTTGTTCGGTCCATCTTAGCAACTCTATTAGCATAGTAGCATTAGCTAAGCTAACTAGTCCACAGATGGACGGGTGTTTATTAGCCGCTGGGCTGAGAAATATTTTTAACAACAAATAAATACCAAGAAGAATTCTGTAAACTGGAAAGTTTTGGGAAATTTACAGGAAAAAAATCACCAAAATATCTTATAGCTTATAAATGAATCAATAATCAAACTGTTTCTGATTGATTGACATTAGAAAGATATTAAATGTCTGCAGAGGAGAAGAAAATGACTTGTTCCAAAGAGACTGAACATAGTTTAACTGGAGTCCTGGGTCACGTTATGAGGTGAGTGGAGCTGTGAGCTCCATCAGGTCTGGGATGAACCACCTACCGATGGTGGTGATGGTGATGTGCGCCGGCTTGCTGGGCGTGCTGTAGCTGAAGCTGGTGACGGTGCAGTTGTAGGTGGACGACGGCGCCAAACCAGAAATCGTCACCACGTGAGAGCTGGACGTCTGAGGCTCCCGAGCCTGAAGGAGACGAGAAACAAAACGCAAACTCATAAAAGATCACAAACTCTTCTTCCTCCTAAAACTGACGCAAACGAAGAAGAAAGATCAGAGTTGATCCTCTGGGGAGCAGGACTCTTTATATTGTGTAAAAACAGTAAAAACTTCACATATTTCGCTCCATACATGACTAAAAAAAAAGCTCCAAGAAAAGTTAAAAACTACTTTTACATTGTGGGTTGTAATAAACTTCAGAAGAGAATTTTATTTTGAAATTACATCATGACGATGTTTGACACACGTTAAACTAAAGATAAACTGATTGATGACCTGCCGGCCCTCTAAAGCTCAACGATCAACACGGTTCATTTATATAAAAACTGAAGTGTAACAACGATAATGATCATGAGGGAGACACTCGTCTTGTGTAAACTACAGGAAGTCACCGTCGTTACACTTCAGGTTTTGTAAAGTTTAAACAGTTTAATCAGCGAGTTTGTTGCTAAATGTTGCAGACGGTCACGTTTTTAATCAACAAATTCAGTTTTACTTGTCTTTTTCCTCGGTATGTATCTTTTATATTATTTCTAACGTGTTGGTAAGCAGCTACTCGCTTCATTTCCTGCTCAGATTTCAGGAAACTAACAACAAAAAGTCACAATTAAATTAAATGATGTAAAAACGCCTTTTTTTTTAAATGTTGTATTTAGGTTGAATTTATTGATATTTTCTCGTCTTGATTATTGTGACGCTCAAGTTCACACTGACTTCAGTTCATCAGCAGTTAACAGCTCTGATCTCAGCTGTTCTATCTGTTGGATGTTTGATAGTTTGGACACGTGGAACAGCGTTAATTAAAGTGACTGTATTCTGAAAGAAGTAATCAGATTACAGATACATTTAGTAGAAATGGGAATTATTAGCAGGTTGGGAGATCAGGCATAAATAAGTTCAAACAGCAGTAGTGTAGTGTACAGTACAGTATAACGACAGCTTTAACACACATAGCTGCTCTCCACCGAGGCGACTGTGTGTCACTGAGTGATGAGTCAGTGGAAACTCAGACGTTTCACACGCATCCATCTGAATAAAAAGCACACGTACGGTATGTATGTTCTCTACGGTTCACGCCGCTCTGTCGTCTTCCAGAGCGTCTGACTCCCACACTGTGGTTTGAACGTTGAAACAGCGAGCGCGTCGTAACCAATCTGAGCTGATAACAGCTGAAGATTGATTGACGGGTGGATGTCATGATGTCATTGGTTAGTTCGAGCCCACATAAGCACGTCGATATCCAGAAGTAACAGACAGTAATCCAGTTATGTTACTTTAATACTGTGGATCATGTTACTGAATATATAAATGTACCAACAGTCAACACAGAGACGTCTGGAGGACAAATGATTATAAAGCAGAACTGTAACAAACGTTGTTTGTTGCTCGTTTACATTCTCCTGTTCATTAAGAGCCTTTAATGTTTTCTATGACATGTATGTGAATCACTCTGTATGTGTATGAAAGCTGCTGCACAGAGACAGTTTATTATAATAAATGATCATATGAGCGGCGGTTTTACCTTGAACTCCTTGCTGGCTTTGTTGGGCTTACAGAGGACCTGGTAGTAGTCCACCACTCCCTCCTCGCTCCACAGCAGAGTCACAGACGAGTGAGTGGCGTTCACGGCGTACAGAGACCTGGGAGGAGCCGGCTCTGTGTGAACAAAACAAAACAAAACCTTCAATCTGTGCTCGTATGAAACTCAAACCCGCAGGTGAGAAAGAGAAAAACCAGGTCGGACCAGAGCCGAGCCGAGCCGAGCCGAGCCGCACGCTGACACTTCCTCTCAGGATAAAAATACTTGAGCACGCTCAGAAGAGGAAGTGGAAAAAAATTAAGTTTCATATTCACTTTCAGGGTGAAAATAACTCGGCTGCACGTAGCTGTGGGGAGAGGAGAGTATTATTTTTACTTTGTTGTTTTCTGTCGACCTGTGAAGAGTTTAGAGGAGACATTCAGCTGCAGGTTTATTCCACCTGTCAGTGTCGACGTTAAAGCTGCGTTCAGATCAGAAAACGCAGCCTGAGTGAGTCTGTGCAGCATCAAAGTAAAAACACAAACATGTTGAGGAGCAGCTCATTAATTAATTCTGTGAGTTACTTAATGACAAAATGAGACTCTTCTGTTCGTTTCTGTGTCTGTACTGGACCAAAGATCCTCTGTGAGGGAAGAAGCTCCACTCTGTAACGGCGCTGTACAACCAGAGTGTTTCTGTAGTTCCTTAAACTCCAACAGAGTGAGACGTCTTTGTCTTTAGAAGATCAGGAGTCACAGGCTCCACTTTAAAGGATCATTCTGCTGATTTGTCTTTGTCAAAATAAGGAAAATAATGGAATAAAATCCACAGACGAACAGAACATTCAAGAGCAGAACGGACAGTAACATTCTGCGGAGCGCCGCCTGGAGCATTACGAGTGTAACACGCTAGAAACACAAAGCTAGAAGATGCTGTCAAAGGTCTGGACGGTGTTGTGAGGAACAGAAAGACTGTGCGGGATACAAGAGGCAGCCGGTAAGATGCAGAACTCTAAAGTGACCAGAGAGAGTTTCCCTGTCGGAGACCGCAGCCGCCGCCGCCGCCGCCGCCGCTGCTGCTGCTGTTGCGGAGCTAAACTGGACTCATGCTAGTTTAATAGCACGGGGAATAATTTAACTCTTTAGTGTCCAAAGAGAGAGTGTTTAGTGTTTGTTAGTTGAAAATCTATTCGTGAAACTGTTAACGCTGGAAACGAGGATGTTTGTTAAATGTATTTGAAGTATTACGGTTGCTTAAAGCGCTGATTTAACACTTATGTTGAAAGGCAGTAAAATGCATTTCAGGATCTGATATTGAGCCAAGAGTGAGTCAGCGTTTAGTGTGTTTATATTGTTATACATTTTCTTTTCTGTTTGGTTTCTAAATTCAGGTTTTTCACTTGATGCAACGACAAGCTGAATCGCTGAGCCCGCCAAAATAAAAGCAGCTGTTTGGCCATCGAGTGCGATCCAGCTCAAGATCTCCGGGTAGAGACGTCGATCCCTTTCAAGCAGGGAAGCTGCACAGAAACTAAGAACATAACTTGACAGTCTTCATGTTTTCAAGTCTTCAAACCAACGATGAACTGATCTAACGAGTATCGTGTGTGTATCAAAGCTGATATATCTGATTAAAAACGCTGCTGCACCGGTCACATGTTCCTTCATCATGAAGAGTTTGGTCACGTTAGTTTGTTTAGAGAATAAGATGATATATCAACACTTGTTAGTAGATCAGTTTGATGTCGGTTTGGATCCAAACATGAAGACAAATATAGAAAATCAGCAGAATTATTTTTCTTTTTGTTCCTTGATCTATATTCACTGTTTCATTTCATATTCACGTCACATTAAGGACTGCTGGTCATGTGATCAGATCCTTCAGTTGTAACACCCGATGCTGTGACATCATCACCTGTGACATCATCACCTGTGATGTCACGTCGCCTCCCACTTCAGTCTCGGATCAATTTGTTTGGTTTGATAATAAATCTTATGTTGACTTTGAATGTTTGGGAGGTTTGATGTCCTGCAGGTGAGCTCACCTTTGATACATTTATTTATTAACAGCTGTTTGCCAGATGTTTGTGTGTGTGTGTGTGTGTGTGTGTGTGTGTGTGTGCTGACCTAGTTTGATGATGTTCGGCATGGAGGTGTTGCTGCTGCGCTCGGTGCACGCCGTCACCGTCAGGTTGTAGATGTCACCCGGAGGCAGAGGGAGGCTGGCCCGCATCACGTTACGAGTCACCTGACACACACACACACACACACACACACACACACACACACACACACACACACACACACACACACACACACACACACACACACACACACACACACACACACACACACACATTACTACAACATCATTTCTTTATTATATACTCTTTATTTTCTCTCTTTCTGCCTTTACTGAGTTTAATGTTTTTCATTCTGACTCGACACCAAACATTCAGAAAAACTGGTGTCTAGTTTCCTTTTGATCCAAAAACGGTTAAAAGATGCAGTTTTAATGTGATAAAACCTGCTGATTAAGGATGAAAAAAGACAACATGAAAGAGTGCGACTGTTCCCAAAATATGACTTAATCCCTCCTGAAAAGACAAACTATAAACAGCTTTGTGTAAATCCTTAAATCCTCACATCAGTTTGTTTCACTGTTCAGTCACTAAGAGGATGTTCCAGCACTGATCTCCATTTTTCTTTGAATCATCAGATCTCTGTGGAGGTTTGATCATAGCAGCGCTGTTTGGATTGTGTGCAGCATTTAAAATATATACGCAACCTCGTGTGTTCTGGTGAATATAAACAGTTCAATAAAACTCCTCTGGAGATGGAAGATGACATCAAACTGAAGTTTAAGATGCTTCATCATATGAAAATGACGATGACATTAAAATGATTAATTATAAATGTTTGTTCAATCATTTTGTCCTGAATATAAATAAAGAGCAACTGACATAATTCACTTTACATAAGAAATTAATCCAAAAATCAAATCAGCTTTACTGGGATGAATGATGAGGTTTCATTATTGTCAAAGTTAAATTAACACTAATGTTTCATATCGCCCTAGCAACCACCAAGAACACCATAGCGACCACATCATACCCACCTAGTAACTGCCAGTCACAGTGCAGCACCCCCATAGCAACCAAGAAACACACCACCAACCATGAGGAACACTCCAGTAACCACTCAAAAATGCCATAGCAACCACCTGGCAACCAGACCTAGCAACAGACCTTGTACAGCTTTAGCAACCATCAATAACACAGTTGTAGCTTCCATAGCAACCACTTGCAGCGGTTGCGACCACTTATTAGAACCCTTGTAACCACATAGAACACCCTAGCAACCACATAAACACCATAGCAACCACCTGGTACCACCCTTGCAACTGCCTAAAACTCCATAGCAACCATCTTGTATCTACCTAGTAACCGCTAGTAACAGTGTAGCAGCCATATAGCAACCACTCATAAATGCAACAGCAATCATGCGGAACGCCCTAGCAACCACCATTTTGCACCCTAGCAACCACCCTGAATCTCACACAGAAATGCCATAGCAACCACCTTGTGCAGACCTAGCAACCACCAATAACACAGTGGCAGCTGCCATAGCCGTTATAAAAATGATGATTGCACTGTGTATGAGTGTTACTTTTTTATCTAAATCATGATGAATTGTTCCCGTCTTGTACTGCAACTCTGCAACATCATCAGCAGACTTATCAGCGAAGGTTAAAGGAAGTTCAGTATTATATTTGTAAAGAGGAAGATGTAGAAATTAAAATTCGTTGGAGACAGAGTGAGACGGGTCATCTAGGGGTCAGTTGGACAAGATAGCTCCTGGACAGGAGAACTGAAAACAGACATGATGTTATCTATAAGTCTGTATTTGATAGATTAAGACAAGAACAGTAATAAAACCCTGTTGTAAGCGCTGCACTGGGAGCCTTTTTCCTGTGTGTTGCATTGTGAAACTCTCCTTCTTGTACAAGAAAATAAATTCTGTTAAATTTTGATACTTCGGCTCCGGTCTCTATTGTTTAATGGTTATTAAGAAGAAAATTTTTAAAACAATAGCAACCACTTGGAATGCTCTTCCAACCCCCTATTAGAACCTTAGTAACCACAAAGCAACTACACAGAAACACCATAGCAACCAATAACAACCCTAGTACCACCTGTTACTGACAAACTGCCAAAAACTACATAGTAACCACCTAGTAACCATTTAGTAATGCCATAGCAACAAACTGGACAACCCTAGACTCCACCTAGAAACAACCTCAAAATCATTTATCAAACAAAAAAGCTTGAACATCAAACTGTTACAGGCTGTAAATGGAATATTTGGGGGTTTTGAGCTGTTTTCTAGATTTAATGAAAAATCTGATATAAAATAATCAATGATAAATACTGTATCTGTGTTATACTTTACAGTGTATTATAGTTACTTCCATCCCTGACGTCTCACACACTTTTAAACTGAAGTCCAACAGTTTCTGTGGGAACGTGGGCGCCTTCAGTCGCGCCAATTAAACCTCAAACAGCACCTCCGACCCTGAAACAGTTGCTGCTGGATCATAATTGGCCTCATGGAGGAGAAGAGGAGCTGCAGCTCCTGCAGCACAGACAGCAGGCCATCACTCTGCTGCTAATTGGACCATCCAACGCACCCAGAGGAGATAATCAATACCTGCTCGGCCCGACCACAAACTAACAAGCTGCTGTTGCAGAGTCTGAGCCGCTAAACAGCTTCAAACACTAACAAACACACGACAGAAGCTTATAGTTCATCTACACGTGAAACTGCTGTCGTTATGGTGTTTGTGTGACCACTTAACAAACCTGATGAACCTTCAGAACAGCCTCAAGAACACCTGATGAGGCCCGGAGCCGCAGTCCAAGTGTTCCCAGAGGAGACGAAAATGACCAGAACGTTTCTAACGTTCCCAAACCGAGAAATCTTTAAGGAAACTACAAAAACAGACAGTTTAGAAGCTGTAAGTTCATGTTCATTAATGTGCTGCTGTTACAGCCAGCTCACTGCTAAGCTGTTGGATGGAGTTCAGGTCGACTTCTTCCACAGAAAACTGGGAAAAACATTTATTTATTTGTGTATGGAGCTGCTTTGTGCACTGAGCGTTGTGATGAAACAAGAATCCCTTAAAATACCATTAATTCATCTTTAATTTACTGCTGAAAACACAGAAAATCCAGCTGTTTGGTATCGTAGCCAGAGATCTCTGGTTTGTCTTTTCGTTTGAAAATCCTTGCGCATGACTTTCCCCTTAATTTACACATTTATTTGAAATATTTGAAGAATATATAGAATTGAATATTTAATT